>NC_056747.1:191679784-191979784 GCF_019279795.1 Protopterus annectens | reverse complement strand
TGTCAATTCCACATGATTCAGTATCAGGAATTCCTGTTAGATCAGCTAACTAAAAAACTGTCCTCACCTGAGCCTTTAGACCGTAAGTCCCTTCAGGATTTGGTACATAACACTCAGCAGGTCAGTAATCATTCCTTAAAATGCGGCTATGATGCACTGGAGGCTTCCTTTAGATCAGCTAGGACTGGTACAGTGATCAGAAGGCATGCATGGTTAAAAGAGCAATCCTTACCAGACCATGTAAAGTCCAAGCTTCTAGATGCTCCCATGGAAAAGCACAGTTTGTTTGGTTCCCCTGCACAGCAAGTGTTGAAGAAGGTGGGAGTAGAAGCTAAATCTGTCCAGACAGTCAAGGATTTCTTACAGGTCCAGCCTCCGAGGTTTAGTAGGAACTGGCCTTCCAAGAATTGGTCCTTTCCAGACACCACCAGAGCACAGAGAAGCAGAAATAGACGCCCAAGAGGCAGAGGTCAATCCAGAGGTGCCTACAGGGGACGCCAGTGGCAGCCTAACAGCCAGAGAAGTACTGCCACAGATCCAGCCACTACCACTTCCACAGGACAATCACAGTGACTTGGCTCTGAAACCGCCTACCAGGGAACAACTAGAAGCACCCTTAGGCGGAAAGTTAGCCTTATTTTCAGTAAATTGGCATTACATTACAGGAGACAAATGGATTTTACAGACAATAGACAAAGGCTATAGGTTTCACTTCCATACTCTTCCAAGGAAGAGAGGAATGCCAAACCTACCTCCAAACCAAAAGACAAACGCTCTACAGCAAATAGACCGCTTACTAAGGATGAGAGCTATAGAAAAGGTACCGGCTATGGAACAAGGACAAGGATTTTATTCAAGGCTTTTCCTGGTACCAAGAAAGGAAAACCAATGGAGACCTATCCTCGACCTGTCCGCTCTGAACACATATCTCATTGTTCCAAAATTCAAGATGCTGACCCTACAGCAACTTCTTCCCATGCTGGGCAAGGAGTCTTGGCTGGTGACTCTGGATCTCAACGAGGCATACCTGCACGTCCCCATACGACCAAATTGCAGAAGATACCTCAGATTTCTTGCAGGATCAGAGCATTATCAATTCTCAGCATTGCCTTTGGCTTATCTACTGCGCCCAGAGTATTCACGAAATGCCTGGCATCAGTAATTGCTCATTGCAGGCTTCAGGGAATTCAAATTTATCCATACCTGGACGACTGCCTGTTACAAGCGGACAGCAAAGGCAAATTAACAAAAGATTTGAAAAAGGTTATTCACCTGCTGCAAGCCCTGGGATACACAGTCAACACAAAAGTCAAGGCTGATACCATCCCAAAGGATAACTTTCTTGGGTGCAGAACTGGACACATCAAACCAGATGGCATTCCTCACAGCAGAAAAACAGAAGCAGCTACCACTCTATTTCATGGCATTAACAGCACAGAACCAGCTTACAGCAAGGAAAATCCTGCAAGCCCTGGGTTACATGGCATCCTGCATAATATTGATTCCACATGCCAGACTACATATGAGGAAGTTGCAATGGTACCTGAGGAATTTATGGTCTCAGCACAAGCACAGCCTAGAAACCCAAATTCCAATAATTCCATGCCTGAAGCAAGAATTCCAATGGTGGGCCCAGGCCTGTCAATTGAACAAAGGACTGCCCTTCCACAGGCCTCACCCAAGCCAGACTATCACCACGGACGCCTCAGACCTCGGATGGGGGGCACACATGGTGGACAAGTGCATACAAGGCTTATGGACTCAAGACCAGATGAACCTACACATAAATCAAAAAGAGATACTGGCAGAAAAGCAGGCAATTCAGACATTCAGACCGTTTCTTCAACAGGGTCATTTGCTGATAAGGACAGACAACACCACAGTTATGTGGTATATCAACAAACAGGGAGGCACACATTCATATCCTCTATGCCGGATGGCAATGGACCTCTGGAATGTGGCCCTGAACCTCAACATTCAGCTCCAGGCCATATTTGTGCCAGGAAAAGAAAATATACTAGCAGACATCTTAAGCAGAACTACCACGGATGCCCACGAATGGATGCTGCATCCAGACATCTTCAAATCCATTACAAGGAAATGGGGACTGCCAGAAATAGACCTGTTCGCATCCCCACACAACCACCAATTGAAAAAATTCTGCACAAGGACATACCACCCACTTGCTTGGAAAGTGGACTCCCTATCCTTCAGTTGGGAAAACCTGACAGCATATGCATTCCCACCTCTTCCTTTGATGCACAAAGTGCTACTGAAGATCAAAGAAGATCACCCGAGGATCATCTTGATAGCTCCAGACTGGCCGAGGCAACATTGGTACCCGCTACTGAGGAGTATGTCTCGGGAACACGCATGGCCTCTACCCCTACTACCTCTACTGCTAACACAGAACAACTTCAAAATCCTGCATCCAAACTTGAAAACACTGCAGCTAGCTGCTTGGAACATTACATAAGACAAAATAACCCAGATTTATCTCAAAGGGTTAAAGACATTATCTTGGAGGCTCGCAGACCCTCAACAAGGAAAACCTATTCAGCAAAATGGAAAAGATATCTCATTTGGAGTGCAACAAAAGGAGTAGATGCATCATTGGCAAACATAGCTAACATCCTGGAATATTTAGCAGAGCTTTTCCACAATGGCCTGTCTTACTCCTCCATTAAGATTCATGCATCAGCAATTTCAGCAGAATACAACATGGATCCTCCAGTCTTTCCTCAACCTCTGCTCAGGCAGTTTCTGAGAGGAATTAAAAATGTAAAGCCACCAAGGAAACCACCATTGCCTACATGGGACTTGAACTTTGTGTTAGAAAAGTTGACACTCCCCCCCCCTTTTGAACCAGCAGCAACAGCAGAATTACAATACTTATCTTGGAAAACTGCATTCCTGCTTGCAATCACTTCAGCTAGAAGGGTTTCTGAATTACAGGCATTAATGGCAGTACAGCCCTTCCTTATCTTCCATCAGGATAGAGTGTCCATGAGAACTAATCCTACCTTTATGCCAAAGGTGGTCTCCAGGGTATCATTAAACCAAGCAATACACCTACCAACATTCTTCCCCAACCCGCAGAACAGGGGGGAAAGATTACTGCATACCTTGGATGTACACAGACAATTGCGCTACTACCTGGACAGAACCAAGAACAATAGAAAAACTGTCCAGCTTCTGGTAGCATATGCAACAGGAATGGAAGGAAAAGCAATTTCAAAACAAACAATCTCAAAATGGATAGGAAATTGCATTAGATTTTGTTACTCTTTTCATGGAAAGGCAACTCCAGAAAACATCAGACCTCACTCCACAAGGGCTACAGCCACTACTACAGCTTTCTTACGAGGACTGGCTACCAAAGACATTTTAGAGGCTGCTACTTGGAGCTCCGTGCATACATTTGCCAAGCATTATAATCTACCTTTATACTCTAGATCCCGAGCAGGTTTTGCCACTGCTGTTTTGCAAGGAATCTTAACTACACCATAAACTCTTAGTGCCTCCTTAGTGCCTCCTCCCCCAGTTTGGCTATGGTATTCTACCCATTTGTTAGGACTGCAGATGCATCCTTGAAGGACATAGTACAGTTTTGTACCTACCATAAATGTAGATGTCCAAGAGGTATGCATCTGCAGTCAGGATTACCCACCCTCCTTCCCCTCTGCGGTACTCCTAGGGTATTTACCCATCTTGTAGCTAGCTGGGAGAATCTATTATGGTGTATTTGTTTGTATATATGTATATACATGTTTATTTTTATTTGCTCTCTACTGTTTGGAATCATTTGCATTTATCCAAATTTAGCCTTCCTAGAGGGCACCTGGCATCTGGGGCAAGAAACACTGTGGAAAATGGCGTCGGTTGATGCCTTTATACCCAATTAACAGCAGCTATGACGTCGGGTGAAGTGCGACATCAGCCGAGGCCAGACCCAGACTTTGGAATCTGGCCGACCGAAGGGCTGCCTGGCAGGACAGCCTATTTGTTAGGACTGCAGATGCATACCTCTCTGACATCTACATTTATGGTAGGTACAAAACTGTACTTTCTTCAGCCATCCCTCCTGTAATACATGCCTTTTTGGATGCTTTTGCATCCACTTCCACCCACCCGGACTGTCAGCTTTCAGCTCCAAAAAAGCCAGGCAGGTACTACAAGCTACCCAAGGACTGCCAATTTCTCTTCAAGGCCCCTGTTGCAGATCTTTCTGTAATTCCTGTTGCCTCTGATAAGGCCTCCAGGTCACTTCCTTCCTCCTCCCTGCTACCCTCAGGTAAGGATAGCAGACAGCTGGAGAGGCTGGGAGAGAAAATCTATATCTCAGCTACCCTGGCCTTCAGAGCATTAAACTGAGACACATGACCAAGTACAACTCCTTTCCCAAAATTCTAGACTGATTTCAGACCTACCTGATTGTGAACATAAAGCCCTGGCATCCTCCCTCCTTTCCACCTGTTCTCAGGTAGCCAGACATTCTATCAAGTACACCTATGATGCAGTAGAAACCTCCTCTAGAGCTGCCACTTCCTGTTCTGCCCTCTGATGATATGGCCGGCTTAGGCTTCATCCTCTATTTGAGGACATCAAGGCTAAACTGATGGATACTCCCTTGGACAATACCGTCGTTTTCAGGAAGCCTTCCACAGAGTTCTTCAAATCTCTACAGGAAAAAAGGAAAGAACTTAAGGACCTTAAGCACATTTTGGTATCCCCTGTGCCTAAATTTCATAGAAATTACCTTGCAAAGAAAACGTATGTACACAGGCAATCCAGAGCCCCGCAATCCAGACCTCAAAGCCGTCCAAAGAAGACCTAACCATTTTCTTCTTCAGCCTCTGTTTCCCATATAAGCCCTTTCCTTATCGTGACTCACGCAGCTACCAAATTCCCCTATCCCAGAGCCTTTCCTTTTCTTTCCCTTCCTCAGACCTCATCACACAGGACTGTTGGGTGTTAAGCGTCATCAAGAGGAGGTACTTCATGGTTTGGCACAAGGTGCCCACCTTCGGGGGAATTCCTCTGTATCACCAAAAGGTCAGGCCCCTCTTTTCCCTTCAGTCTTACAAGAACAGGGCACTAAAGATCCTGTTCCCCAGGGGGAAGAGGCTTTTACTCCCTCCTTTTCGTAGTTCCCAGGAAGGAAGGACCCTTGACACCAGATCTAGACCTCTCTTGCCTCAACGACTTCCTCATAGTCCCCTCATTTAAAATGCTAACCTTACAAACACCATTTCCCCATGTCCTCTCTCAGGCATTTTTAGCTTCCATAGTTATCAAGGATGCCTACCTCCATATTCCCAGCCACCACAGATACAGGAGATTACTACGATTTTCTGTGGGATCCTCACATTGTCAGTTCTTGGCTGTGCCTTTTGGACTCTCCACAGTCCCGAGAGTCTTCACAAAATGTCTAGCCCCAGTAGTAGACTTTTGCAGGATGTAAAGGATCTTGATTTACCTTTAACTGGATAACCTCTTAATCCAAGGCACTTCTCAAACAGAATTGAACAAATCCCTCCAAATGGCAATTTCTATTCTTCAAAGCCTTGGATTTACCATCACCTTCAAGAAATCATCCTTGGTCCCAGTCCAAAACCTCATTTTCCTGGGCTGCAGATTCCAAACCCTGTGCATGATAGCAACCCTTCAACCATCCAAGGCACAGAAGATCTCACTAATTTTTGCAGAGACCCTACACCTAGATCAGATTTCTTCCAGACTGTTCCTCAGAATCTTGGGACTGGTGGCATCCACCATTCTGATGCTTCCTCTAGCAAGGCTTCACATGAGGAAACTCCAGTGGTTCCTCAAATCAGTATGATCTCAGCATGCTCGCCCTCTAGAACACCCTATCTCTCTCCTCCCACAGATAAAGGAGCAGCTCTAGTGGTGGATCTCTTAACTGTTTCTAAATCCAGGTCTCCCCATTCACCATCGGCTCCCAACTCTGTTCCTATTCACAGATGCGTTGGACACGGGTTGGGGGGCACCCTTAAACCTCCACACGGCTCAAGGAAAGTGGTCTCCCTCCCAAATGAAGGACCACAAATGTGGGAGAAATGAGGGCAATCATTTTTTGCCCTCCAAACGTTTGTCACTTATACCTAGGAGATTACATGTACACACCGACATGACAGTCTTGTGGTACATAAGTAAGCAGGGGAGCACCAGATCCTATCTTCTGTTCAGACTAGCCTTGCAGGTCTGGGATCTAGCTCGCCTCTTAGATGTACTCCTTCAGGTGGTGTACATCCCATCAACCCAGAATACTGTGACAGAAACCCTAAGCAGATCCAGAACACAAGCCCACGAATGGATGCTTCACAGGGATGAGTTTCTGGACATTGTCCACCTGTGAGGTATTCCAGAGATTGGACTTGTTTTCCTCCCCCATAAACAGACAGCTCCCTCAGTTTTGTGCCAGAGAATACCATCCTTGGGCATGGAGAGTGGATGCCCTTTCAGTCTCCTCAGAGGAAATTCCTATATGCATTCCCTCCCCTTCCATTTATTCTGAAAGTCCTGTTGAAAGTCCCAACAGGAAAAGCCAAAAGTCTTGCTGGCGATTCCCTATTGGGTAAGACAGCATTGGTTCCCCCTTCTGCTTCACCTAGCCAAGGGGAGTCACCACAAGTTACCCCACAGAGTGGACCTACTAATACAGAGCAAGGGCTCACTCCTCCACCAACATTTGGAAAACTTCCATCTGACCCTGTTGGTGATAGAGCCCTGATCCCATTCAGACACCTTTACTCTGAGGACGTGCTTCAGGTCCTGCAGGACACCAGGAAACCTACTACTAGAAAATCTTACCTCTCCAAATGGAAGAGGTTCTCTGTGTCTGGCTAGAAACCAGGACCAATCAAAGGTGGATCCGATAGTCCTGTTCTATCTGTGTGAATTACTTAATGCAGGATCAGCATACTCTTCCATTAAAACTCATTTGTCAGCTATCTCTGCTGGTCTGCTACTAGTTCTCCTTTAGCTTCCAGATTCGAAGCTAAACAATTCCTCAAAAGCATCCTTCATTTCAGACCCCTCCCGCAAGAGACCTGTGGCTCCACAACTTCATGGTAGAGAAATTGATTTGAGCACCTTTTGAACCTGCTTCTTCCAGTTCACTCTCACTGCACTTGGAAAATGGTGGTCCTGGTGGCTATTACCTCTGCCAGGTGGGTCCGAGTTCCAAGCCTTTATGCCCCCCCCCCTTTGTCTTCCACAAAGACAGTGTCGTCTTGTGGACCAATCTCTCCATCATGCTAAAGGTTGTCGATAAATTGTCCCTAAACCAGGCAATTCACCTACCAGTCTTCCCTCCCCCCTGAATAGTGAGAGGATCTTGCACACCCTGGATGTACACACACAGTTGAGGCTCTACTTAGCAAGACTAAACCCTTATGGAAGACAGACCAGTTGTGTCCTTCCATCCCAGGGCTCTGGGTTGGCCATTGTCTAAACAGACCATGTCCAATTGGATATCCAAATCTATTGCCTTTTGCTGTGCTCAGCATGGGTAAGGTTCTTCCTGGCTCAGTCAAATCTCCCTCTACCAGGGCAGTAGCTTCCTCAGAGGATTAAATACCAACTCTATCTCAGAGGTTGCTACTTGGACATCTGTCCACACCTTTACTAAACATTATAAGCCCGTATTCCATCTCCAGATCCAGAGCAGGGTTTGCCAGGGCCATTCTCCATGTTTTTTTAGAAAATTCCCCTGCCACTTCCCCCACCATTTCCTTTTGTACTCTCCCTTATGTCAGGAGTAGTGCAACAGAAGAATAGGACATAGATTAGTTGTGTAAGAACTTACCATAACGTTAGATGTCGTCCTTTTCTCTGTTGCAATATTCCAACTCTCCCCACGTCCCCTACCTCCTGGCTTTATTGGATGCATTGAACCTCATTCCCTTAGATGCTTTCGCTGCTTTGGGCTGGGGCTGAGGGTGGTGCGCGGTTAAGACTTTTATGGCCAGTGTTTGTTGATGGCCAACATCAGATGTGTACCGTGCACTGTAGATAGTAAAAGACTTTGATATACTGACCAATGTCTAGTTGTAACATTGGTGGGCAACTCCCTTATGTCAGGAATACTGCAACAGAGAAAAGTACATCTATCATTATGGTAAGTTCTTGCACAACTAATCTTTCACCCTGGGAGGTTCCACCTGTGTCCCTCTAGGACAGGGGCAATAGGTGCTGATCATAGAAATAAAGGTAGATCTTGGCAAGGCTTTTAAGGACCCTAAGGCCATTAGCGTAGTAACTTCCTATGATCCACAGAACCAAGGGGGGAAAATCCTACATTTTTGGATGTGCATAGGCAGCTCTGTTATCTTGACAGAACTAAAACATTGAGAAAATCAGGCAAACTCTTTGTGGGCTTTGCCACTGGTTTTGAGTAGAAACCAGTTTCCAAACCAACTATTGCCAAATGTCTCTTTCACTGTGTCTTATTTTATTATAACCATCATGGCAGGAAGCCACCTGAGGCTGTCGAGAGACCGTCTCTAATAGGGCTACTGCTACTTCTACTGCCTTCCTTAAAGGTGTCCCTACCAAGGACATCCTGAAAGCTGCTGCCTGGTCTTCTGTGCATACCTCCAACAAACACTACCACTAGTCAGCTATTCACAGAGAAGGATTTGCCACTGCCAATTCTGCATGGCATCCTTGCCTCTCTTTAAATCTTCCTTCCACCCTCCTTTCAGCTTTGGAAATCATCCCAGAAGTCAGGACTGCAACAGTGAAACATGAACATATAGTTGTGTACACTTACCATAAATTTAGATGTTTGATTGCATTCACTGTTGTAGTCTTTTCACTCCCCCTTCCCCCTTGGCCTACAGGGTAGTCTGGTTCAAACTTGTTTTTAAGCCAAGGGGAATACTTGTTTTCTTTTTGCCTTGCTTGGGTTCTGTCTTCGGTCTTTTGCTTTAGGACCCATCTTGGTGGCTCCTACCTTCAAAGAGGCAAGAAGAAAAATCATGTCAGCTGGCTCCTTATGTATCCAAGCATACTGATGTCTGTCGGGATGTCTGCCAACCCATGGAGGAGGGAGATTTTTTCTCCAGTAGTCGGGCCAGTCAAGGGCTTTCATGGCAGGAAATTGCACAAGCCAGGACTAGAACAGTGAATGCACTCTTAACATCTACATTTATGTTAAGTGTACACAGCTGTACTTTCTAGTATATTGGCAGGCTAGAAAGGCATTAATTCCTGTGCTTGAAATATATATGTATGTATAGCAAATGGAAGAGGTTCTGTATCTGGGCTGTTTACAAAGGATTAGACCTTTTTCTCAGCACCTGTTTCATCCATCTGAGAATTTCTATCTGAACTTTTTGACAGACTCCAATTATTCCACAGTCAAAGTTCAAATGGAAGCTATGTCATAATACCTTTGTAGGTTCACTAAAGATTTCTAAACCCTTTGTGTGAGACATTTTTCTTTTACAACCTCCCATCGAAGAACTCATTTCCCCTGTGGGATATTATCATTGTTTCAGTCTTAACTCAATCCCCTTTTGAACCTGTAGCCACAGTAGATCTTAAGTTCCAGACTTGGAAAACAAATTTTCTGGTGGCATTTACGTCAGCCAGGTGAATTTCTGAGTTACTGGCACTTTCATGCAAACCTCCCTATCTGGTGTTTCACAAGGACAAGTCTCTCTCTTTGAATTAATGTGTCCTTTCTCCATGAGGTGAAATCCGAAGCCAACTTCAATCAGTCAAACTTAACAGTATTTTTCCCCAGATACTTGAACAAAGGCATATATGATGTCCTTCAAGGCTGCATCTGCAGTCATCACATATGGGTTGTCCTGCCTCAGGCAGCCCTTCGGTCGGCCGGATTCCAAAGTCTGGGTCTGGCGTCGGCTGATGTCGCCCTTTCCCCGACGTCAGAGCGCTTGGGGTATAAAAGCATCAGCTAACGCCATCTTCCTCAGTCTTTCTTGCCGCGTGGTGCCCAAAGCAGAAGCAGTTCGCAAGTGCCGGTCGGCCAGCTCCTGAAATTCAGCTAAACCGAAGACTTCAAAAGCTAAGTACCCCATTGGGGACTCTTTCTTGCCTCAGCCGATGTCAGATAAAATTAATAATTGTTTAACTTGTGGGAAACAAATACCTCATAAGGATTTCCACTCTTACTGCCTCCCCTGCCTAGGCCCAGACCACGACGTCTCGGCCTGTTCAGTCTGTGCTTCCTTCAACCGACGCACTCTTAGACGTCGGGCAGAGTTTGCAGAGGAATTCTTTGGGGCTAGTTTTGCTTACAATATGCCGTCGGAGACTCCGACTTCACATTTAACAAAGAAACGGAAGGACAAGGACCGACACACGCGGGCCGCGGTTTCGGCTGAAACCACGGCCAGGCCTACCGCGAGTGTCTCGGTCTCGGCTGAAACAGAGTCCTTGGTACTTCCGACCACTGAAACCGTACAACTGACAACCTCGGCCCCGGAGGCCCCTACTGTATTGGTTATTGAATCTCCATTAGAAACTGGTGTCCTGGAACCTTCAGACACCATTCCTCTAGACAAAACTACACCAGCACGTGGTGCAGCCAGGCCTCCTGCATCCATGTCCATAAAGGCATTCTCTAGGGCTAAAGCTGCTAAACACTCAAAATCTTTGCCTCCCAGGGTTATCCCTCAGGGACCCACTACAGGTTCTCAGATCCTTAGTCTAGCAGAGGACCTTATTTCATTAATTAGGGGCTCACAGCCTCATCCGGACAGGGGCTCTCAACCTCCTACAGAAAAAAGGCCCAGGGTTGAGCCCTCTGACCCCCACTCCTCAGATGAGGCCTCTGATGGCTCTACTCTCTCGGACTACCAGGAGGAGGCTTTTTCGGCCTACGAGGATTCTGATGCAGAGGACTCTATCCCTTCGGCCTCCCCTCCTGAAGAGCTGTTCTTTGGGGAAACTCTGCTTACTATGAGAGAGCATTTCCAATGGCAGGGCCAGGAATTCTCTGATTCCAGGAAAGAGATTAAGGACCTTCTTGCATTTTCCTCAGCATAGACCTTTGGCTATTCCCCTGTTTTGAATGTCATTGATGATGTGTACTCTGAGTCTAGCACAACCCCTGACACTCTTCCTCCGGCTCCCGCCAAACCCGATAGGTACTACAGGGTCCCGGAATCACATCTTTTCCTTTACAAGGCCCACTCTACTGGTCCAGAAACTATTTCCCAGGGCCCTAAAGGGGTTGCAGCTGCCACTACAAAAAATCCACTCCCCTCTGAAAGGGAGTCCAGGGCTTTAGAGCTATGGGGTAAAAAAGTGTATATTTCTGCTACCCTTTCTATGAGGGCTTTAAATTGTCAGTTTCATATGATTCAGTACCAAGAGTATTTGTTAGATGAATTGCATAAAAAACTGTCTTCACCTGAACCCCTAGATCGCAAATCACTTCAGGATCTGGTACATAACTCTCAACAGGTTAGCAACCATTTCTTGCAGTGTGGTTATGATGCATTGGAAGCTTCATGTAGGTCAGCTATGACAGGTGCAGTCATACGTAGGCATGCTTGGCTGAAGGAACAATCTCTGCCAGACCATGTTAAAGCAAAGCTTCTTGATGCTCCACTGGAAAAGCAAAAGTTATTTGGTTCCACTGCTCAGGAGGTCTTAAAGAAATTTGAAGAAAAGGCAAAATCTGTACAAACAGTCAAAGATTTTATGCAAGTTCAACCACCAAGATTCAGCAGAAATTGGCCTTCCAAGAATTGGTCCTTTCCAGACAGAGAGATTTCAGAGAGGCCAAGAGCAGGCGTGCCAGAGGTAGAGGGCAAGCTAGAGGCTCCTACAGAGGACGTTAGTGGCAGCCTCCCAACCAGAGAGGTAGTGCAGGGCCTACTACTGCTGCACAAGGACAGACTCAATGACTTTACTCTGACACCGCCAACCAGGGCTCAATTGGAAGCACCTTTGGGCGACAAGCTATCCTTATTCTCAGAAAATTGGCACAGTATTATAAGGGACAAATGGACACTACAAATAATAGACAAAGGATACAGGTTCCATTTCCACACATTATCAAAAAGAAAAAGCATGCCAGACCTGCCACCAAATCAAAGGGCAGAGGCTTTGAAACAAATCTCCAACTTAATGCAAATGAAAGCTATAGAAAACGTTCCTCTCTCAGAACAAGGCCAAGGATTTTACTCCAGACTATTCCTTGTTCCAAGAAAAGAAAAGCAATGGAGGCTTATTCTTGACTTGTCCGCACTGAATACTTACCTTATTGTGCCAAAATTCAAAATGCTGACTCTACAGCAACTCCTTCCCATGCTGGACAAGGGGTCTTGGCTGGTAACTCTGGACCTCAAGGAGGCATACCTGCATGTCCCTATCAGACAAAGTTGCAGAAGACACCTCAGATTTCTTGCAGGTCCAGAGCATTATCAATTCTCAGCATTGCCCTTTGGCTTATCTACTGCACCCAGAGTATTCACGAAATGCCTGGCATCAGTAATTGCACACTGCAGACTTCAGGGGATGCAAATATACCCATATCTGGACGACTGCCTTATACAAGCGGACAGCCAACAAATTTTGTAAAACACTTGAATTATGCCATCCACCTACTTCAGGCCTTGGGATATACAGTCAACATTCACAAGTCAAGACTTGTTCCATCCCAAAGAATAACTTTTCTGGGTGCGAATCTAGACACAACCACCCAAATGGCTTACCTCACAGAAGAAACAGTCAACTACCAGATTACTTCAAAAATCTGTCAAGACAAACTCAGCTGACTGCAAGGAAAATCCTGCAGGCCCTGGGTTACATGGCTTCCTGCATTCTTTTGATTCCACAAGCAAGGCTACATATGAGGAAACTACAATGGTACCTAAGGAGTTTATGGACTCAGCACAGTCTCAGCTTGGAAACCTTGATACCACTCATTCCATGCCTTCAAAGGGAATTTCTGTGGTGGGCTCAAGCAAGCCAGTCAAACAGGGGTCTGCCCTTCAGCAAACCAATAGCCAGCCAAACCATTACAACGGACGCTTCAGACCACGGATGGGGAGCGCACATGGAGGGAAGGTGCATTGAAGGACTATAGTCACAAAAAGAGCTACGCATGCACATAAACCAAAAGGAAATGCTGGCAGTGATACATGCAATCGAGGCCTTCAAGCTATTTCTACATCAAGGCCACCTGCTAATAAGGACAGACAACACCACAGTTATGTGGTACATAAGCAAGGAGGCACCCATTCCTACGCTCTTTGCAGACTGGCAATGAATCTATGGGAACTTTCCTTGACACTCAATATAGAGCTGCAATCCCAGTTTGTGCCAGGAAAGGACAATATACTGGAGGACAGCTTAAGCAGAAACATCATGGATGCACACGAATGGATGCTGCACCCAGACATCTTCCTTCAGATAACACAATCATGGGGGAGGCCGGACATAGACCTCTTTGCCTCCCCACACAATCGTCAGCTGAAGAAGTTCTGCTCAAGGACATACCACCCACAAGCATGGAAAGTGGACGCCCTCTCTTTCAGCTGGAGTACTCTAACAGTGTATGCATTCCCACCTCTTCCATTAATGACCAAGGTCTTACTGAAGATCAGGGCAGAGCAGCCAAGAGTGATTCTGATAGCTCCGGACTGGCCAAGACAGCACTGGTACCCATTGCTCAAGAGCATGTCACGCACGAAACCATGGCCTCTTCCACAGTGGCCACTTCTCCTGACACAGCACAATTACAAAACTCTGCATTCCAACCTAAAGACATTGCAACTAACAGCCTGGAAAGTACCTTGATTCCTCCCCAGGATAAGCTATCCAAGAGAGTGAAGGATATCATCATGGAAGCTCGCAGGCCTTCCACAAGAAAGGCATACTCAGCAAACTGGAAAAGATTTCACACTTGGAGCACCACAAAGGGCCTAGATGCGAAGTGATGAGCATGGCACATATTCTGGAATACTTGGCAGAAATGCTCCAGAATGGCTTGTCTTACTCTTCCATTAAAATTCATGCTTCAGCAATTTCAGCAGAGTACAATACTGATCCACCTGTCTTCTCTCATCCTCTCCTAAGACAGTTTCTAAGAGGAATTAAAAACATCAATCCTCCAAGGAAACCACCAGTGCCTACTTGGGACCTTAACTTCGTGTTGGAAAAAACTAACACTGCCTCCCTTTGAGCCAGCAGCATCTGCAGAACTACAGTTCCTGTCTTGGAAGACTGCCTTCCTTCTGGCCATAACCTCAGCAAGAAGAGTATCTGAGTTACAGGCCCTCATGGCAGTACAGCCATTTCTTATTTTTCATCAGGACAGAGTCTCATTGAGAACCAATCCTTCATTTATGCCAAAGGTGGTATCCAGGGTCTCATTAAACCAGGCTATTCACCTGCCTACCTTCTTTCCAAATCCACAAAACAAAGGGGAAAAGCTTCTGCACACCCTGGACATACACAGACAGTTGCGCTACTACTTGGACAGAACTAAAAGTTACAGAAAAACTGACCAGCTGTTTGTAGCATATGCTGCTGGCGCACAAGGAAAAGCAATTTCCAAACAGACAATTTCAAAATGGATAGGGAATTGCATTCGTTTTTGTTACTCCTTCCATGGAAAAACTGTGCCAGCTAACACTAGACCTCATTCCACCAGAGCAACAGCCACCTCCACAGCCTTCTTAAGAGGGGGTGGCTACTAAGGACATTTTAGAAGCTGCTACATGGAGCTCCGTGCATACATTTTCCAAGCATTACAATTTACCTTTATATTCCAGATCCAGAGCAGGCTTTGCTACAGCAGTCCTGCAGGGCATTTTAGCTACACCATCCTTTACATAGATTCTCCACCCCCAGATTGGCTATGGTATTCTACCCATATGTGATGACTGCAGATGCATCCTTGAAGGGCATAGTACAGTTTTGTACCTACCATAAATGTAGATGTCCGATAGGTATGCATCTGCAGTCAGGTTTACCCTCCCTCCTTCCCCTCTGTGGTAATTATTGGGTACTTTTCCCTCTCATAGCTAGCTGGGGTTATCTATTATGGTATATTTGTTTTATTTATATATATATATATATATATATATATATATATATATATATATATATATATATATATATATGCATATATATTTCTGTGCATTTTTGGAATTTATTGCATTTCTCCAAATTTAGCCTTCCTTAGAGGGCACCTGGCATCTGGGGCAAGAAAAATTGAGGAAGATGGCGTTGGCTGATGCTTTTATACCCCAGGCGCTCTGACGTCGGGGAAAGGGCGACATCAGCCGACGCCGGACCCAGACTTTCGAATCCGGCCGACCGAAGGGCTGCCTGAGGCAGGACAACCCATATGTGATGACTGCAGATGCATACCTATCGGACATCTACATTTATGGTAGGTACAAAACTGTACTTTTTACTTGTTGAATGTTAATCAGTTCAAGGTTTGTCTTCATAGAATGAAGCCATTCGGGAAGTATGATCAGTTGTTTGCCTTTTCAAAGCCAAAGTTAGGTAAAGCTGTCACTAAATGTACTCTTTCAAGGTGGTTGTCAGACTTTATTTCCTTTGTAATAAAAAGAGCATGGCTTTACAATCTAAAGCTAAAGCTCATCCAACTAGAACAATATCTGCTTCAGCAGCATTTTTCTAGAAGGCTTCCCGTTGACATTTGTGCTGCAGCAACTTTCTCCACAGTCCATATTTTAATGTCACAATATAAATTGGATGTACAGTCTCAACTATGTCAATCTTGTTCTTTTGGTTCCACCATCCTCAACCTCAGGAATGTCTTTCCTTGATACCACTCAGTCAGCTTGAGAGTATGTCCCATGTGTTGAATTGGATGAAGATGCACAAAATTGGATGCAAACGTTATGTACTTGCCATAACGATAGAGCCATGTCTGATTTTTGTCAGATTCAACCTCCCTCCTTATCCCTTTTCAAATTGGCAAATGACTTTGAGGTGACCAGGCAGTTATTACATAGCTCCCCATCTGTGAGCAGCCCTGTTTAGACTGTTGCCTTCCCTCTCTCTTAGTTGCAGCCGTTATCATATTTACACTATTGCATTCACTGTTGTAGTCTTTTTAGATTTTTGTTAGATGTGGGCAAACTAGATATGAGGTATTAGAGTTGAGTACAGGGCATTGTGGGTAGGGGAGGAACCAAAGAAGCTTTAGAGTTGGTGCCTAGGTCAGATCTGATTGGATGTGACAACCTGTGTTAAATCGGAGAACATGGATCTGTCACTTTTGGTAGGTGTATAACTTTTTTATAAAATTTGAGTAAGTTGAAAACTAAGGAAGTAGAGTAATGAATAGAGGAGATTTTGCTATTGGCAAAAAAGGGCTGGAGTTTACTGGAGGAAATTAGAAAAGGAAGCACGGTATCGAGCGCAACTAACTTTAGCAGCAGAGATAATAGAGCAGCTTTGCCCATACTCTCAGCAATCCCTGATAGGAAATTCTGAGTGAAAGACCAGCTGTGATAGTTTTGCTTAGTCTGGAACAGATGATGATGTTAAAAAGTGATAATTAGTGAAAGTATAAGTAGCATGGTAAGCATAAGAACTAATCGGAGGAGTTTAAGAAGAGATTAGGAAGTGAGAATAGAATTTCAAATTGCAAAGAAAAAAGAAAAGTCAGTAGGGTTCCCAAGTGTGCCAAAACAGTCTGGAAGGTTTAGGATTTCTTGAATGGAAGTTTTTTGCATAGGTGTTTTTATACCCCAAATAGGCCACATTCTTTTGTTGGGGAGATAGCCAGTGGGGTGAGATGAGGATGAAAGAGGTACTTGGGGATATGGTTCTAGGAGTGCACCAAGTTGACTGATTTTAAAAAATTTCTAGAGAATACTTTTAACAGAAATGCTGGATGCACGAATGGTAGTAACTACTAAACAATGTAATATTTTGTTGTGTGTTACAGGATGTGAGAGGCCTTGGCAATATAAGGTCTTACTAACTGTCATGCTGTTGGCTGTTATACATGCAGATGGTCCTATTCACTTATGGCAGTATTCTTAACCTGAGGGATCTACCACTTGAACGCGACCAGACGGCCAGTATACAAAGTCTTGTATTGCTGTAGGGTGCATGAGTCGTCATACATAGGCTGCTGTCAGGTGTAGGTCATAAAAGCGATGTACAAATATACCATCCGCAGAACTTTTCTACCGCCAGTCAACTATTTCAACCATCAGTCTGATCGTTTCATTGTTTGCTACTTTAGCCTTTTGCCAGATAAGTGCCTCATGGGGAATTTTGTCTTTTTGCTGTTTTGGTTATGTCATCCAAGAAGGGCAAGTGCCAGTGTGGAAGACGAATTCCACATAGGGGCAGCCATTTACAGTCTCACTTGTTTAGGCCCTAACTGCAACCACAAGTCCTGTAGCATGTGCCTTCATTCCTAAGACCCATAGAAAGCAGGCTTTCCTCTCTTGCTGTTTAGAGAACCAACAGCTTAAGTTCTTAGCTAAGTGTATGGGAGGGTACCTCAGGGTCTGACACCAAGCCGATGAAGGACAAGGCCACTGCAGCTCTACCATCAGATGTTTCTCCTGAGGTGTTTCATTCCAGAGGTTTGTCTGACTTCAGGCACGGATTCACAGGCCAAGCCTAGTTCTGAGGCCGCCTTGAACTGTGACTGAGCACATCGGTGGAGGTCAAACAGACGTCTGATTAGGATGTCGTGGGGGAACCTAGGATGTTAAGTTGTCTGTCTCGCCTTCATTCTTGCTGGTTGGGGTTCGGAGCCGATCCTCTGCTCCAACTTGGCCATCTTCAATAGCTCGAGAGCTGTTGACTGAAATGAGGCTACCCCTATATCCCATGATGCTTGGCGCTAGTTACCCGATCTCGTTTGCTGCTTCAGACTGTGAGGTTCTCTTACTGACTCAGGCTCATATACTTTTTTGTATATTTCTATTTTCACTAAAATTTATCCCTTAATAGTGTACCTAATTCCTTAATTGTACTATTTCCCTAGCTAGATTCTTTAAATAGTATCTTTCCCTCCAGTTTTTTCTTGAAAACTCGTTTTACTCAGTTTTCCCAACCCCTCCCCCTCTCTTCCCTTTTGCGGTAGCCGTTTAAATTAGAGGCTAACCCTCTTTTTTTTCTTTTTCTAGTTTAAAAAAAAAAAAAAAAAAACGTTTTTAGGTAGTGTCTGTAGTAGTAGACTTAGTTTTTAGTGTATGTTAGCTGTATAGTTTATATTGTTTAATTAGTTATATCTGCTAACTTGTTTTTTTCTTGTGTGTGTGTGTGTGTGTGTGTAGTAACATGTCCAAGGATACTGAAGTGTCCGGATTCAAGAAGTGTGACTCATGTTGTCAGAAGATGTCTCTGACAGATGGTCACACTTCTTGTGTCTATTGTTGGGTGCGGTGCACCTGCAGGACTCTCGTTCGGTTTGTCATGCTTTCAGCCCAAGAGTCCTGCAGGAGTGCAAAAATATGTCAATCCTTTGGAGTTTGCTCAAGCCCCAGGATTCACCAGCCAAGGCTCAGCCTGTGAAATCCTCCAAGCCACCTAAGTCTTCGGCTCCCAGTTCTGAGCTGTCGCTGGGTGAAACTCCACCATCCACCTCGGCTCCGTCCGGAGCCGATGTGTCTCTCTCCCTATCAGCTCCAGCAGGTTCTTCGGAGCCGTCTGGGAGTCGAAAGAGATCTAGGTCTCCCTCTTTGGAGTCGATACACTCTGCTCCACGGTCACCTCTGCTCCAATCGGAGCGCAGTCATAGGTTCTCTCACTCCTCTTGGTCCTCTAGACTTTCAGATCAGGACTTGGAGAGAGTGGTCAGTAGGCTGCTGAAATCGCAGGCCCTAGTAAAAATGTTGTTCAGCCCCCTTCATAAGGTGTCTGCTCCATCCACTTCTGCAGAGATTCCTCTTCTGACTCCTCTCTTGAGCTCGGAACCGGAGTTCGTTGGGGTTCGACTCGTGGAACCGTCTGCTCCGATACCTTCTCCTTCGGTTCCGTTGTCGGCTCTGATCCCTTCCATGGCACTGTCCTTGGAGGGATCTGGGTGCCGGAACTCCCTCGTCGGCTCCGAGGGGGCAAGTGGCATCGGCCCTTGTCCCGACCCCATTCTCCCCCTTGGAGCTTCGGCGCAGGTGAGCTCGGCTCCTACATCGGCCTCGGAGCCGTTCCCCTCGGTGTGGAGAGGAATTCCGGTTTCTTCGGAACCCGAGTCTTCTCTGCGTCCAAGCAGGGGCACCTTTGAGGTCATGAGGAGTGTACTGGCCCCTGAGTCAGTCCCACGGTCAACCCCATTGTCTCCTTCCCCTATGGTGCCTGCGTCTGCCCCTCCTCCAGACCCCAAGCCTGGGGAACCAGCGCTCCAGAGCACCCCATTGGGTGTTTCTTCCTCTTCCGAGGCCTCCCCTGATCACTCAGAGGAGCCATCTTGTAAGAGGAAGTGCAAGAGGAAGCACGTTGACTCCCTGAGTCTGTCACATCAGATACTTAGAGGATTCGGAAGGGTCCCCGAGATCCCCCTCTGAAGATGTCTCCTTTTCAGACATTTTGGAAATGCTTAGGCAGATGGGGAACTGGGAATACCCTAGCCCCTTCCAAGGATGAGTCGGTATTCCTGGACGCGTTTGGTTCCCAACCTTCCACCTCCTGGGTGTCTCCGCCTTTCGACCCACTTATGTCTGTGGTGGCTCGGAAGGCTTGGTCAGCTCCAGAGACAGTGGAACCAACCCCCAGGAGACCTGCTAAATTTATGACTGCACCTCAGGACAAACAGTTTTTGACTAAGGGCGTACCTGTTGATGCCATGATGCTAGCAGCCACAAAGAAGGAGTTGGCAGAAACTTCCTCCTCTGTCCATCCCCCTAAGAAGGAGTCTAGGACTATGGACAGATATGGGAAGCAAATGTTTGCCTCGGCGACCTTCTCCATGAGGTCTCTGAATTATTTGTGCCATTTCACCCGCCTTCAGAGGGATCTCCTAAAAGAGCTTGGAGATACCCTGCAAGATCCATCAGCTGAGGGGGTTCAAGCTAAGGTGGCCTCCCAGCTGGCGACTCTGAATTCAGTTAACCCCTCCATGAGGCTCATTTCTTATGCAGCCGATGGTGCGAGTAGAGCCGCAGGCACAGGCGTTGCCTTAGGAGGCACGCATGGATGCAGCTGTGTAATTTTGCGGAGCCCTTCAGAGCGTCTTTCACCAATACCCCCTTTGATGGTTCCGCTCTCTTCGGATCACAGGTGAAGGACACCCTAACTAGGTGTGAACAGGAAGGCAAGACTCTCTCTGCTGTGGGAGTCTGTTTTTCCACTCCTTCTAGACCATACCCCAAGGGTCAGAAGAGTGGAAAGATGTGGTTCTGGAAATCCCAGGGAGCCTTGCCTGATGCACGTGACCACACGTGGTGAGTTCCCCTCCAGGGGCAGAGGAGGGAACAATAACAGACGCCGCCCTGCTGGCAGAGGGGATCCGCAGAACCAGGGCACCAGAGAATCCTTCTCTGAGAAGCCCTTTCAGCATCCCTGAAGAGTTGCCCACCTCTGGAGGCAGTCTGGGGAAGGCTCTCCCTGTACCCCAAAGCCTGGCAAGACCTAACTTTAAGTAGGTACAGTCTGTCATATCCGGAGGTTACAGAATTCCCTTTGCTCAACCCCCATTACCATCAATCAAGTCCCTTTCAGATGTTCCACCCAATCTAAGGGAACAAGCAGCCACAGAGATTTCAAAGCTGCTACACAAAAGAGTCATCCAGGAAGTCCCGGCAGTCCAGCTCTGATCCGGAATTTACTCAAGGTTCTTTTTAGTACCAAAAAAGACGGGACTGGAGACCCATTCTGGATCTCAGCAGATTAAACAGATCTGAAAAAGAACAAAGTTTTGGATGGTCACGCTACAGTCCATTCTACCCTTCCTGGGTCAAGACAATTGGATGTGCTCTATAGATCTTCAGGATGCGTACTACCACATCAAAATGCACAGACACTCCAGAAGATTCCTTCGCTTCCGGCTGGGGGCCAGTCATTATCAGTTCAGAGCTCTGCCCTTTGGTCTCACCACAGCCCCCAGGGTGTTCACCAAATGCATGGCAGTGGTTACGGCTTACCTGAGACCTCAAGGATTCCAGGTGTTTCCATATCTAGACGACTGGCTCCTCACTGCTTCCACCAGGCATCACCTCCTGCAAGCCAGGGACTACACTATCAAAACTTGTTCCAGGCTAGGTATCACAATAAATTTCGAAAAATCTGCATTGTTGCCCTGTCAGCATATCACTTATATAGGCGCAAATCTAAATACAAGGAACATGTTTGCGAGCCTTCCACCAGACAGGATATCACTAATTTGCCAGCAAGTACAGATTTTATTAACACACAAAACGATTCGTCAGGTTCGTCCTCCGAACACTCTGTTCCATGGCGTCAGCTATTCTTCTTGTCCCCCTGGCCCGCTTTCGCATGAGAATCCTTCAGTGGCTTCCTTTCATACAGTGGTCCTTCCAACATCTTCCCATGTCTCTCAAGATTATGATCACAGAAGCATGCAAGAAGCACCTCGCTTGGTGGATGGTCTCCCCATCAGTTTCCCAGGGCAGACCATTTGGGCTATCCCCTCCAGTCGCCACAGTGACCACAGACGCCTCCCTGATAGGGTGGGGGGGGGTATTATCAGGGCAGGACAGTCCAAGGCACTTGGCAGCCTCACGAGTACCATTTGCATATAAATGTCTTGGAGATGAGAGCCGTGCTTTTAGCGTTGCAAGCCCTTCAGGACACTCTCCCTCCTGGGACCATTGCAATTCTAACTGACAATATGTCAGCGGTGTGGTACATCAACAAGCAGGGCGGAACCAGGTCCTATCCTCTGTGAAGAAGCACTCAGACTCTGGCAGTGGGCGATCTCTTCCCAACGTTTTCTGATCGCAGCACACATCCCTGGGAGTTCCAACGTCATCGCAGACGGGCTCAGCAGAGCAATTCTCATGCCTCATGAGTGGTGTCTCAATCAGGTAATTGCAGAACAAAATTTTCGCAAATGGGGGCAGCCTTGCTGTGACCTGTTCGCCACACCTTTCAACAGCAAGTGCAGCAATTTCTTCTCCCTTCCACTTCCGGGGCACTCCCCCAGAGATGCTCTAGTCCACGATTGGCCTCAGGGACTTCTCTATGCTTTCCCTCCGTTTCCCCTAATACCCAAACTCATACAAAGAGCAACTGTGTTGGGTTGCAGAATGATCCTCATTGCCCCTTACTGGCCTTGACAGATATGGTTCCTATTCCTGCATCATTACCTTCTCGAGCAGCCTTGGATTCTGGATCCTATTCCAGATCTACTGATTCATCAATCGGGCACACTGCATCATTCCCTTCAAACACTCCAGCTCACAGCTTGGTTGCTCCACTTCCAACCTTAGCCAGGCTTCTTAATATTTCCTCCTCTGTGTGGGAAATTCTCCTCGCACAAATCCACAACTAGGAAAACCTATGCTAGCAAGTGGAAATGTTTTTCTTGCTGGGCAGAGGCTAAGAACATAGATCCCTTTTCAGCCCCTGTCCACGAGATTTTGGAAGTTTTAGCGGAACTCTCTCATTCTGGTTCCGCTTCTGCTACAATCAGAGTTTAGTTAGCTGCCATTTCGAATTTTCACATTAGGTTGTCCTCTAACAACATTATGTCTCAAAAGCTGTGTAAAGCCTTCCTCAAAGGAACCACTTTGCTTTGGCCCCCAATCAGGGACCCACCACCTCCGTGGGATCTAAATTTGGTGTTAGCTTCCCTAATCTTGCCACCTTTTGAACCTGCAGCATCTTGCTCCATAAAGTTTTTATCCTGGAAGACTGGTAGCCATTACGTCTGCCAGACGTGTTTCAGAGCTTCAGGCTTTATGCATTCGTCCCCCATACTTAGTTTTTCATAACGATAGGGTCGCTCTAAGGACCAATCCTTCCTTCCTAAGGTTTGTTCACAAAATAATTTAAATCAATCCATAGACCTTCCCATGTTCTTTCGTAATCACACCATTAAGGCAAAATATAAATTGCACCAGTTAGATGTCCACAGACAACTGCATTTTTATTTGCATAGGACAAAGGACATCAGGAAGTTGGATCAACTCTTCCTTTCCTATGCTGAGGGCACACAGGGCCTTCCAGTCTCAAAGGTAACATTATCTAGGTGGTTGTCTCACATTATTTCTTTCATTTACCAGCTGAGAAACAAAGAACTATCTATCAAACCAAAAGGCCACTCTACTAGGGCATTGGCCACCTCGGTGGCCTTCCAATCTAGGTTGCCCATGGAATCTATCTGTGCAGCGGCTACGTGGGCTTTACAGTTGAAGTATTCTGATTTTGTATGTAGAAACGTAGTGCTTAGTGTATTTTTTGTTACGGTACTGCAAAAGTACTTCATGAAGCAAGATAATGATGTCCTTCATGGATGCATCTGCAGTCATAACAACTGGGTTGTCCTGTCGTCAGGCAGCCCTTCAGTCGGCCGGATTCCAAAGTCCGGGTCCGGCTTCGGCTAATGTCGCACTTCACCCGACGTCATCTCTGTTGGTCTTCGGGTATAAAAGCATCAGCCGACGCCATTTTCTTCAGTCTTTCTTGCTGCGTGGCGCCCGAAGCAGAAGCTGTTCGCAAGTGCCGGTCGGATCCAGAGATTACTTCTACCGAATACTACTTCGAAGACTTCTAAAGCTAAGTACCCCGTTGGGGACTCTTTCTTGCCTCAGCCGATGTCAGAAAAAGTTAATAATTGTTTAACCTGTGGGAAACAAATACCTCATAAAGACTTCCACTCTTACTGCCTGCCTTGCTTAGGCCCAGCCCACGACGTAGCAGCCTGTTCGTCCTGTGCTTCTTTCAACCGACGAACGCTTAGACGTCGGTCGGAGTTTGCAGAACAGTTTTTCGGTTCTGATTTTGCGTACATTATGCCGTCGGATCCTCCGACTACGCATTCTGCCAAAAGCAAAGAAAAAGACCGACACTCGCGGTCCGCGGTTTCGGCCGAAACCATGGTTAAGCAAACCACGAGTGTCTCGGTTTCGGCCGAAACCGAGAAAACTGATCAAAATACAGCTGAATCTACCTCTACAACTGAGGTCCCTGCTAACACTCTTGAATCGGCCTCAGAAATTTTACCCACTACGGTGCTTACCACTGACTTATCAGACACCATTCCCTTGGATGTCTCTACCCCAGCACGTGGTGCTGCTAGGCCTCCAGCAGCCATGTCCATTAAGGCCTTCGCCAGGGCTAAAGCAGCCAAGACTACTAAAACAGTGCCTGTTAAACCCCCCTCAACCAGGCCCTCTTCCAGTTCTCAAATGCTTACTTTGGCAGAAGATTTAATTTCATTAATTAGAGGATCTCAATCTCACCCAGACAGGGCCTCTCAGCCCCAGAGAAGAGACCTAGGGCAGAGCCCCATGAGCCAGTGTCCTCTGATGATTCTGCTGATGAATCAGACATAACTGACCAGCCAGAGGCTCCTTTCTCCAATTTTGAAGATTCTGATGCTGAAGAATCCATTCCAGCTGCTTCCCCACCAGAAGAATTCTCCTTTGGGGAAACCTTGCATGCCATGCGAGAACAGTTCCAATGGCAGCAACAGGATTTTCAGACTCCAGGAAAAGACTTGGGACCTTTTGCACCTTCCACAGCACAGGCCCTTAGCTATACCTCCTGTTCTCTCTGTGGTGGATGATGCTTTCAATGATGTCTGCTCCGCTCCAGATTCTTTACCCCAGCCCCTGCCAAACCAGACAGATTTTACAGGGTGCCAGATACTCATCACCACCTTTACAAGGCCCCTCTTGCAGACCCGAAACTATTTCCCAGGGTCCCAAGGCAGTAGCAGCGACCATAGCTAAAACCCTGTTCCTTCTGAAAGGGAAGCAAGGTCATTAGACAGATGGGGTAAAAGGTTTACACTTCAGCCACTCTCTCAGCTAGAGCTTTAAACTGTCAGTTTCACATCATACAATACCAAGAGTTTATGCTTCATCAGTTAACTAATAAGCTAACCACTGATGAATCTCTTGATGAGAAATATGTATTAGAAATGGTAAATAACATACAGCAAGTTAGTAACCACTCTTTAAAATGTGGCTATGATGCACTGGAGGCTTCATTTAGATCAGCCATGACTGGCACTGTAATTAGAAGGCATGCATGGCTAAAGGAGCAAGCTTTACCGGATCATGTTAAATCTAAATTGCTAGATGCTCCTATGGATAAAACAAGTTTGTTTGGTACACCTGCCCAGCAGGTTATGAAGAAAATGGAAGAAAAGGCAAAATCAGTCCAGACAGTTAAAGATTTCTTGCAGGTTCAACCCCCAAGGTTTAGCAGGAACTGGCCTGCCAAAAATTGGTCCTTTCCTGACTCCACAAGACCTCAAAGGGGCAGGAATAGCCGTTCCAGAGGCAGAAACCAATCCAGAGGAGGTGCCTACAGAGGACGACAGTGGCAAGGTAACAACAGAGGCACAGACTCAACACCTGCCACTACATCAACACAGCCACAGTGACTTAATCCTAAACCCCCCTACCAGGGAACAAATAGCAGGTCGTCTAGGCGGAAAGCTAACCTTATTTTCAAAAACTGGCACCACATAACAAAGGACAAGTGGATTTTACGAACCATAGATCAAGGTTACGGTTCCACTTCCACACTTTACCAGACAAAGAGGAATGCCAAATCTACCTCCAAATCAAAAGACAGAGGCTCTACAACAGATAATGGAGTTAGCAAACATGAGAGCTGTGGAGAAAGTGCCAACAGCAGAGCAAGGAAAGGGGTTCTACTCCAGACTATTCCTAGTTCCAAGAAAGGAAAAAGTTGGAGACCAATTCTAGACCTGTCCACCCTGAATACTTACATCATTGTCCCAAAATTCAAAATGCTGACCCTACAGCAACTTCTTCCCATGCTGGGCAAGGAGTGTTGGCTGGTAACTAGATCTCAAGGAGGCATACCTGCACGTCCCCATTCGACCAATCTGCAGAAGATACCTCAGATTTCTTGCAGGATCAGAGCACTATCAATTCTCAGCATTGCCCTTTGGCTTATCTACTGCCAGAGTATTCACAAAATGCCTGGCATCAGTAATCGCCCATTGCAGACTACAGGGAATTCAAATTTATCCATACCTGGACGACTGCCTGATACAAGGAGACAACAAAAGCAAGCTGACAACAGATTTACAAAGGGTCATTTACTTGCTTCAAGCACTGGGATACACAGTCAATTTACAAAAGTCAAGACTGATACCATCCCAGACAAGGACTTTCCTGGGGCGGAATTGGACACAGTAAGACAAATGGCATTCCTAACTACAGAAAAACAAAAGAACTCCCTCTTTACTTCTTGGCACTAACAAAACTGAACAAGTTAACAGCAAGAAAGGTACTGCAGGCCTTGGGTTTCATGGCATCATGCATAATCTTGGTTCCATTTGCCAGACTACATATGAGAAAACTACAGTGGTACCTAAAGAATTTATGGTCCCCAGACAGACAGAGCCTAGAAGCGGAAATCCCACTAATACCATGCTTAAAACAGGAGTTCCTATGGTGGGCTCAGGCATGCCAGTCAAACCCAGGCCTGCCCTTTCGCAAGGGTCAAGCAAGCCAGACCATCACAACAGATGCTTCAGACCTAGGATGGGGGCATATGCTGGACAAATGCGTGCAAGGATTGTGGACACAGGACCAACTTCACCTGCACATCAACCTAAAAGAAATGCTGGCAGTAAAACTGGCAATCCAAAAGTTCAGACCATTTCTCAAGGAGGACCACTTGATGATAAGGACAGACAACACCACAGTCATGTGGTACATCAACAAACAGGGAGGCACTCATTCTTACGCCCTATGCAGAATGACTTTGGAGCTGTGGACCCTGGCACTCAGCTACAACATCCAGTTACAGGCAATATTTGTGCCAGGAAAAGAAAACTCTCTAGCAGATATGTTAAGCAGAACCACATCGGATGCCCACGAATGGCAGCTGCATCCGGATATCTTCAAGACCATCTCGAAGAAATGGGGAATGCCTCAGATAGATCTATTCGCATCACCTTTCAATCACCAGCTCAAAAAATTCTGCACAAGGACATTCCACCCACTAGCATGGAAAGTGGACTCGCTCTCCTTCAGCTGGAAAGGCCTAACAGCATATGCATTCCCACCTCTTCCCTTGATACACAAAGTACTACTAAAAATCAAGGAGGAACGTCCAAGGATAATCCTGATAGCTCCAAACTGGCCAAGACAGCATTGGTACCCACTGCTGAGGAGCATGTCTCGGAACAATATGTGGCCAATACCCCTGATGCCTTTGATGCTAACTCAGAACAACTTCAGCACCATGCATCCAAACCTAAAAACGCAACTGACTGCATGGAACATCACATAGCAGCTGCTAATATAGAACTTTCACAAAGAGTTAAAGACATTATTCTTGAAGCACGCAGGCCTTCAACTAGAAGGAATTATGCTGGGAAATGGAAAAGGTTTGTCATTTGGAGTTCTGAAAGAGGAAAAGATGTATCAAACATAGATATGCCTAACATTCTGGAGTATCTGGCCGAACTACTTCATTCAGGCCTGTCCTACTCCTCCATCAAGATTCATGCATCAGCTATTTCAGCAGAATACAGCTTTGATCCACCTGTTTTTCACACCCTTTGCTCAGGCAGTTCCTCAGAGGAATCAAGAATGTAAAACCTCCAAGGAAACCACCATTGCCAGCTTGGGACTTGAACTTTGTGCTAGAAAAATTGACACTACCACCTTTTGAACCAGCAGCAACAGCAGACCTACAACACCTGTCATGGAAAACTGCTTTCCTACTGGCAATTACTTCAGCAAGGAGGGTTTCAGAACTACAGGCCTTAATGGCAGTGCAACCCTTTCTAATCTTCCACCAAGATAGAGTGTCCATGAGGACTAATCCTACATTTATGCCTAAGGTGGTATCCAGAGTGTCTTTAAACCAAGCAATCCACCTACCTACCTTCTTTCCCAACCCACAAAACAGAGGGAAAGAATACTGCATACCTTGGATGTACATAGACAGCTACGCTACTACTTGGACAGAACAAAAATAGCAGAAAGACTGACCAACTTTTGTAGCCTATGCAACAGGAAGGGAAGGAAAAGCTATTTCCAAACAGACAATCTCCAAATGGATAGGAAATTGCATACGATTCTGTTACTCCTTCCATGGAAAACCAATTCCACAGAACATAAGACCTCATTCTACAAGGGCAACAGCCACTACCACAGCCTTCTTACGAGGAGTGGCTACCAAAGACATTATTGAGGCGGCTACTTGGACCTCCGTGCATACATTTGCCAAGCATTATAATTTACCTCTATATTCCAGATCGAGCAGGGTTTGCCACTGCTGTTCTGCAAGGGATCCTAAACACACCTAATCTACTTTTATCCTCCTCCCTAGTTGGCTATGGTATTCTACCCAGTTGTTATGACTGCAGATGCATCCATGAAGGACATAGTACAGTTTTGTACCTACCATAAATGTAGATGTCCGAATTGGATAGCATCTGCAGTCAGGATTACCTCCCTCCTTCCCTCTGTGGTACTCCTAGGGTGTTTACCCTTCAAATAGCTAGCTAGTGGGGATTTCTTTCATGGTGTATTTGTTTGTATTTATGTACATACATGCTTATTTTTGTGTTTACCTCTATCTTTTGGAAACATTGGCATCTATCCAAAATTTTTAGCCTTCTATAGGGCTTCTGGCATCTGGGGCAAGAAACACTGAAGAAAATGGCGTCGGCTGATGCTTTTATACCCGAAGACCAACAGAGATGACGTCGGGTGAAGTGCGACATCAGCGAAGCGGACCGGACTTTGGAATCCGGCCGACTGAAGGGCTGCCTGACGACAGGACAACCCAGTTGTTATGACTGCAGATGCTATCCAATTCGGACATCTACATTTATGGTAGGTACAAAACTGTACTTTCTTTTTGGTCTGAACTACTCACTATTATCAGATCTGTGAATGAGAGAAACAATCTGTGAACCTAACAAGTTTTGCTGTTTGTGTAGGTAATGGTTATTAGTTATGGGGTGATGTTGAAGTGGGAAGGTGTAGTCTGTAGTTTGCTGTATGACATGGGGCCGAAATGTGAAGACAGTTATCGATCGCTAAACTGTTTTCTTGTCTTCAAAGTAGTGCAGTCCTGGAGTTGGTATATTTAATTTGCAGGGTGTAGTGGGTGCATTGGTTATAGCCCCCCTGCAAAAGGAAGATATGGTGCGTTCAGTTGTATTCCTGTTTTCGATGTTTTGGGAGTTTGAAACTTTCGATAATTTGGCTTTTTGTCATTTTGGTCTCTGTTTTGATGTTTGATCTTCTGGAAATGTGATATGAAGTAGATTTGTATAAAGATATATGTAGATTGATGGCTTCTGTTGGCTTGTCGACAGGGAATTTGGTCAACATTTGTTTAATCGACCACATTTTGTTGACTCTACAAGATAGTCTATAGGTGGGTGAGGTCAACAATCCCCAGGGTAGGGTAATATTCCCATTCCCCAGTGACTGTGCTATCTCAGAGGTAGTATAAATAATTAGCAAGGGGTGTGGGGGACTTGTTAAAGTAATGTTTGCATGTGCGAAGAAACCACCATGGTGCAGGAGTACTAAGAAGTCAACATTTCCAGTTTCAGTGTAGAGTGGCTTACCTTCAAGATGTCGACATTCATGTTTGACCAACCGAAGGTAAATCATTTTGTGTGTATGTATATCAAGTAGTTGTACATGTGCAGGTATTGTGTAGGCGGAACCAGAGAGTTCATGCAGTTTGATCTGCTTTGTCTCCTTCATAAAAACTGTTTGAAGCCACTTAATGACGAGGTCTAGGCAAGGTCTTACATTTTGTTATAGTGAAAATGGAAGCAGGACCATGTTAGTACATTTTGCTAGAGGAGTTGCCACATTAGTTGCACATTTTAAAACTATCATGTGGAGATTTGCTCTAATACATGCATTGTTCTCAAAATGAGAATTGATGAGTCATATTGCTGATCCTATTTCAATGGAAGTGCAAATTTGATGGAACTGCATGGAACCCTACTTAAGTACTGCAGATTGAATACTGTTGGGGATTATTTTTTGTTACGGTACTGCACAAGTACTTCATGAAGCAAGATAATGTTCTTTTTGGTCTGAACTACTCACTATTATCAGATCTGTGAATGAGAGAGACAGTCTGCGAACCTAACAAGTTTATTCTGCCAAGGTTAGAATTGTAATGAAAATGCTTTTTTGTAGTTTGACTTGTTTAATTTGTGTGCTTAGTCCTGCAGTTATCATAGTATTGCCGTAAACTTTTTTTTCCTGCTAGAATAATTGTAAGATGGTTCAAGATTATGCTGGTTTTATGAGATGTGAGCCAACATTGGAGAGAATTTGTGAGGCGAACACTGCTGTCAGAGGAAGACTTTCAGGGACTGGGAAAGGCTGGATAGCAAGTTAATATTAGAGTTGAGGCTAATTTCTTAATAGAATTACAAGAAATGTTCCTCTAAAGAGAATCTGTTAATGACTTGCTCACAGTTGTAAATGGTCTAAAAACATTTTAGCTTTTAGTCAATGATGGGCTGACTTAAAGTATTGGTAGATGCCAGGCCTGTTGGTTGGAAGACTGACAATGATGAGTAGGTTTTACAGAAATAGGCTTCCATCCCATAAATTTTAAGTTGATGAATGTTATCAGGCATGTTTAACTCATGGTTTAATTTTGTATTTAATCCTTTGTATCGTAAAAGGGCTTGAGTGGTTTCCGCACCAACATGGAGCTTAGATGTGTGCTTCATTCATTTTCTTTGAATAAGTGACTTTTTTGTTCTGCTCGTCATGTGATCTGAAGGAAGATGGGTAATGGGCAGAAATATTTGCTTTCCTCATTTTTTTTTTTTTTTTAATTTTCTAGTTCTCATTGTTTGAGAGCAGCTGCCTTCTATATCCGTGGCCTCCTCTCCTTCTTTCAGGGACGATACAATGAAGCCAAGTAAGTAGGAACTTTGTTTACGTAAAGTTTTTTTTTGTGTGTTAAACCAAGGTGGTTGTCTGTGCAAGTAAATGTAAGCTTGTGATAGCAGATTTCTCATTTCATGTAAAGTCTAACATCTGCAACTACTTTGAGGGGGGTCCTTGACTGGATTATTCTTTAACACCAATCATTGTTAATCAGAAATCCTTGTTAAAATCTACCACAGCTGTGATGCAACTTGCTGGCTGGATAAATGTACACATCTTCTGACCCCCCCCCCCCCCACCCAAAAAAAAAGATCTTTTAACTGGTCACAGACATTAGATTACAATCGCTCATTACATCTGTGTGAAGTTCTGCGTTTGTATGTATTAGCATTAGCACACACCAAGAGTCCATGTAGGTGTTGGATTACCAGTGAAGATGTGTGAAGTCAGTAATTGCAAGTCAGGGATGCTTTCAGAAGAAGCTTTTGATTGGTATTGTAGCTGTCGTAGTTATTTTGAAGTGGGACTAGCAGGATGGTTTTCCAAAGAACTTCAAACGCAAGTCAGAATATTTCCATAAGGACAAGTAGACTGAGGGCAGGTAGAGACTTGCCCCCAGTGGCGAGTCTGGTGTTCACTTTCCCTCCCCACCAATGCTATGAAATTGGTGGTGAGGACTCGTGAATGTACCAATAGAGGAAGAGAGGGTCGAAGGCGGCACCTACTCCGGTTCTCACGTGTAGAATGTGTATAAGTGAGGCCTTTCTGTACCCAGCATGTGTCCTTCCATTCCCATGTTGCAGTATGGGATTCTCCACCTCGGGCGACCCAAACGTCTGCTGCTATTACAAAAGCTTAAGCTGCTTACTGTTGGTGCATGTGTGTCGCACACAGGGTCATAAACCAGGAGTCTTAAATGTGACATTTCCTGCCACAGTCGAATGTCAGATCAATCTCATCACTCTTCTAATTATCAAGGCGTCTAAAGCTAAGTACCCCATTGAGGAATTCTTTTAATTTCTATGGCTTGAGCTTGGTTTGCTTGATGTCCTTCAAGGATGCATCTGCAGTCATAACAAATGGGTTGTCCTGTCGTCAGGCAGCCCTTCGGTCGGCCGGATTCCAAAGTCTGGGTCTGGCCTCGGCTGGTGTCGCACTTCACCCGACGTCATCTCTGCTGGTCTTCGGGTTTAAAGGCATCAGCCGACGCCATTTTCCTCAGTCTTTCTTGCCGTGTGGCGCCCGAAGCAGAAGCTGTTCGCAAGTGCCGGTCGGTCAGATCCAGAGATTACTACTACTGAATACTACTTCGAAGACTTCTAAAAAGCTAAGTACCCCGTTGGGAACTCTTTCTTGCCTCAGCCGATGTCAGAAAAAGTAAATAACTGTTTAACTTGTGGGAAACAAATACCTCATAAAGATTTCCACTCTTACTGCTTACCTTGTTTAGGCCCAGACCACGACGTAGCAGCCTGTTTAGCCTGTGCTTCCTTCAACCGACGAGCGCTTAGGCGTCGGTCGGAGTTTGCTGAACAGTTTTTCGGCTCAGATTTTGCGTACATTATGCCGTCGGATCCTCCGACTTCTCAAATTGTTAAACGCAAAGAAAAAGGCCGACACTCGCGGTCCGCGGTTTCGGCCGAATCCACGGCTAAGCAAACCGCGAGTGTCTCTGTTTCGGCCGAAACCGAGCAAACGGGTCAATCTTCAGCCGAATCCATGACTACTACCGAGGCTCCTGCTACCCTAGTTGAATCGGCCTCTGAAGTTTTGCCTACTAATGTGGTTCCTATAGAATTATCAGACACCATCCCTTTGGATGTCTCTACCCCAGCATGTGGTGCTGCTAGGCCTCCTGCAGCCATGTCTATTAAGGCCTTTGCCAGGGCTAAAGCAGCCAAAACTGCTAAATCAGTGCCTGTTAAGCCCCCGTCACACAGGCCCAGTTCCAGTTCTCAAATGCTTACTCTGGCAGAGGATCTCATCTCTTTAATAAGGGGATCCCAATCTCACCCAGACAGGGCCTCTCAGCCTCCAGAAAAGAGACCTAGAGCAGAGCCCCCAGAGCCAGTGTCCTCAGATGATTCTTCTGATGATTCAGACATTACAGACCATCCAGAGGCTCCTTTTTCTACTTATGAAGATTCCGATGCTGAAGAATCTATTCCATCTGCCTCTCCACCAGAGGAATTTTCCTTTGGGAAACCTTACATGCCATGAGAGAGCAATTCCAATGGCAGGGACAAGATTTCTCAGATTCAAGAAAAAGACTTAGGACCTTTCTACACTTACCAACATAGGCCCTTAGCTATACCTCCAGTTCTGCCTGTTGTGGATGATGCATTTAATGATGTTTGCACTGCTCCTGATACTTTACCTCCAGCCCCTGCCAAACCAGATAGGTTTTACAGGGTACCAGACACTCATCACCACCTATACAAGGCCCCACTTGCAGATCCTGAGACTATCTCCCAAGGGCCTAAGGCAGTAGCTTCGACCTCAGCAAAAAACCCTCTCCCTTCTGAAAGGGAATCCAGGTCCTTAGAGAGATGGGGTAAAAAAGTTTACACCTCTGCTACTCTCTCAGCTAGAGCTTTGAACTGTCAGTTTCATATGATCCAATACCAAGAGTTTATGCTTGATCAGTTAACTAAGAAACTGTCCTCTGATGACTCCTTAGATAAGAAATATGTTTTAGAAATGGTGAATAACATTCAGCAGGTTAGTAACCATTCTTTAAAATGTGGCTATGATGCTCTGGAGGCTTCATTTAGATCAGCCATGACTGGCACAGTTATAAGAAGGCATGCATGGTTGAAAGAACAGGTCTTGCGGATCATGTTAAAGCAAAGCTGTTAGATGCTCCTATGGATAAGGCCAGTCTATTTGGTTCTCCTGCCCAGCAAGTAATGAAGAAAATGGAAGAGAAGGCAAAATCTGTACAAACAGTTAAAGATTTCTTACAGGTTCAGCCCCAAGGTTTAGCAGGAACTGGCCTTCCAAAAATTGGTCCTTTCCAGACTCCTCTAAATCTCAGAGAGGCAGGAATAGGCGTTCCAGAGGCAGAAATCAATCCAGAGGAGGTGCCTACAGAGGACGCCAGTGGCAAGGCAATAACCAGCGAGGCACAGACACAACCACTGCCACTGCAACAGGACAATCACAGTGACTTGGCTCTGACACCGCCTACCAGGGAACAAATAGCAGCACCCTTAGGCAGAAAGTTAGCCTTATTTTCAAAAAATTGGCACTATATCACAAAAGACAAGTGGATTTTGCAGACTATAGACCAAGGCTACAGGTTCCACTTCCACACCTTACCAGTAAAAAGAGGAATGCCAAACCTACCTCCAAATCAGAAAACAGAAGCTCTAAAACAGATAGCTCAGTTAACAAAGATGAGAGCTGTGGAAAGAGTACCACCAACAGAACAGGGCAAAGGATTCTACTCCAGACTCTTCCTAGTACCAAGAAAAGAAAAGTTGGAGACCTATTCTCGACCTGTCATTTAAACACATTCATCATTGTCCCAAAATTCAAAATGCTGACCCTACAGCAACTTCTTCCCATGCTGGGCAAGGAGTGTTGGCTGGTAACTCTAGATCTCAAGGAGGCATACCTGCACGTCCCCATACGACCAAATTGCAGAAGATACCTCAGATTTCTTGCAGGATCAGAGCATTATCAATTCTCAGCATTGCCCTTTGGCTTATCTACTGCACCCAGAGTATTCACAAAATGCCTGGCATTAGTAATCGCTCATTGCAGGCTACAGGGAATCCAAATTTATCCATACCTGGACGACTGCCTGATACAAGCGGACAACAAAAGCACGCTGACAAAAGACTTACAAAGAGTCATTTGCTTACTACAAGCCCTGGGATACACAGTCAATTTAAAAAAGTCAAGACTAATACCATCCCAAACAAAAACATTCTTGGGTGCAGAATTGGACACAGTAAAACAGATGGCATTCCTAACTGCAGAAAAACAAGAGCAACTCCCTCTTTACTTCTTGGCATTAACAAAGCAGAACAAACTAACAGCAAGGAAAGTACTGCAGGCCTTGGGCTTCATGGCATCATGCATAATCCTGGTCCCCATGCCAGATTGCATATGAGAAAACTACAGTGGTACCTAAAGAATTTATGGTCTCAACACAGGCACAGCTTAGAAACGAAATACCACTAATCCCATGCCTGAAACAAGAGTTCCTATGGTGGGCTCAAGCATGCCAGTCAAACCCAGGCTTGCCCTTCCACAACTTTCAAGCAAGCCAAACCATCACAACGGACGCCTCAGACCTAGGTTGGGGCCCACATGCTGGACAAATGCATACAAGGATTATGGACCCCAGATCAACTGCACCTGCACATAAATCAAAAAGAAATGCTGGCAGTAAAACTAGCAATCCAGAATTTCAGACCATTCCTCAAAGAAGGCCATTTGATGATAAGGACAGACAACACCACAGTCATGTGGTACATCAACAAACAGGGAGGCACTCATTCATACCCCTATGCCGAATGACTCTGGACCTATGGAATATGGCTCTGAGCTACAACATTCAGTTACAGGCAATATTTGTACCGGAAAAGAAAACATCCTAGCAGACATGTTAAGCAGAACTACCTCGGATGCTCACGAATGGATGCTACCACCGGACATCTTCAAGGCCATCACACAGAAATGGGGAATGCCACAAATAGACCTATTCGCATCCCCACTCAATCACCAGCTCAAGAAATTCTGCACAAGGACATACCACCCACTTGCATGGAAGGTGGACTCTCTATCCTTCAGTTGGAAAGGCCTGACAGCATATGCATTTCCACCTCTTCCTTTGATGCACAAGATACTACTGAAAATCAAAGAGGAGCGTCCAAGGATAATTCTGATAGCTCCAAATTGGCCAAGACAACACTGGTATCCATTGCTGAGGAGCATGTCTCGGGGGAGAACGTGGACACTACCCCTGATGCCTTTGATGTTAACTCAGAGCGACTACAACATCATGCATCCAAATCTAAAAACTCTGCAACTAACTGCCTGGAACATTACATAACAGCAACTAACCCAGATTTATCCCAAAGGGTTAAAGACATTATCCTGGAGGCCCGCAGACCTTCTACAAGAAGGAACTATGCAGGAAATGGAAAAGGTTTGTCATTTGGAGCACTGAAAGAGGAAAAGATGTGTCAAAGATAGATATTGCCAACATCCTGGAGTATTTGGCAGAGCTTCTCCATACAGGCCTGTCCTATTCCTCCATCAAGATACATGCATCAGCTATTTTTGCAGAATACAGCTTCGATCCCCCTGTCTTCTCACATCCTCTACTCAGGCAGTTCCTCAGAGGAATCAAGAATGTAAAACCTCCTAGGAAACCACCATTACCAGCATGGGACTTGAACTTTGTGCTAGAAAAATTGACACTCCCTCCATTCGAACCAGCAGCAACAGCAGATCTTCAACACCTATCCTGGAAAACTGCTTTCCTACTGGCAATTACTTCAGCAAGAAGGGTTTCGGAACTACAGGCCTTAATGGCAGTACAACCCTTCCTAATCTTCCAACAAGATAGAGTATCCATGAGAACTAATCCTACATTTATGCCTAAGGTGGTATCCAGAGTGTCTCTAAACCAGACAATCCACCTACCTACCTTCTTTCCCAATCCACAGAACAGGGGGGAAAGACTGCTGCATACCTTGGATGTACATAGACAGTTGCGCTACTACCTGGACAGAACCAAGGGCAATAGAAAAACTGACCAGCTTCTAGTAGCCTATGCAACAGGAAGGGAAGGAAAAGCAATTTCCAAACAGACAATCTCCAAGTGGATAGGAAATTGCATAAGATTCTGTTACTCCTTCCATGGAAAGCCAATTCCACAGAACATAAGACCTCACTCTACAAGGGCTACAGCCACTCCCACAGCTTTCTTACGATGAGTGGCAACCAAGGACATTATTGAGGCGGCTACTTGGACCTCCGTGCATACATTTGCCAAGCATTATAACTTACCTCTATACTCTAGATCCCGAGCAGGGTTTGCCACTGCTGTATTGCAAGGGATCCTAACTACACCATAATTCTTCTTCCTCCTCCCCTAGTTTGGCTATGGTATTCTACCCATTTGTTATGACTGCAGATGCATCCTTGAAGGACATAGTACAGTTTTGTACCTACCATAAATGTAGATGTCCGAACAGGATAGCATCTGCAGTCAGGATTACCCACCCTCCTTCCCCTCTGTGGTATTCCTAGGGTATTTACCCTCCTAATAGCTAGCTGGGGGGGGATCTCTTATGGTGTATTTGTTTGTATATATGTACATACATGCTTATTTTTTGTGTTTGCCTACCTTTTTTTTTTTGGAAACATTGGCATTTACCCAAAATTTAGTTTTCCAAGAGGGCAACTGGCATCTGGGGCAAGAAACACTGAGGAAAATGGCGTCGGCTGATGCCTTTATACCCGAAGACCAGCAGAGATGACGTCGGGTGAAGTGCGACACCAGCCGAGGCCAGACCCAGACTTTGGAATCCGGCCGACCGAAGGGCTGCCTGACGACAGGACAACCCATTTGTTATGACTGCAGATGCTATCCTGTTCGGACATCTACATTTATGGTAGGTACAAAACTGTACTTTCCTTTTTTAGCCAATGTCCGCTAAGAAGGGCAAATGCTAATGTGGATGTCAAATTCTGCATAAGGATGCCCATGACCATTGCGTTTTTTGTCTAGGCCAGGAACACGACCATTCCGCCTCCGCCATTTGCCAATCCTTCATCCCTAAAACACTTAGAAGCTATCTGGCCGCCTTTAATCTTTACTTGGAAAACGAGAGACTTAAAAAAAAAAAAAAAAAAATTAGCACTTAGGATGGATCCTAAGTCTACTGCCCAGGTGGAACCACCTTGGAAAACGGCCAAGATTTTACGACCTGCTTCCTCCGTCTCTCCATCGTTAGATGCCCCACCAGCCACTGGTATAGGGGTTGCGGGATGTTCATTAGAGCAGTTTACTTCATCTGCTTCCCTTGAGGTAGCCATTACTGAAGTAATGGCCAGCATGTCCACAGAAATTGCTTTGACGTCTGTTTCTGCTGAAGTCGAGTGGGACCAGGATCCACCGGACGCCAGAATACAAAGCTTCTCCTTCAGCTCAGACCCCTGAAACTAAGCCTTCTCTCTCTCCCAAATCTATTCCTTTAAAAAGAAGACAAAAAAGTAAACATTTATCTCTCTGCTGACTGGCAAGCTGTTAATCCGTCCCTGATACAGGCCTTTCATATCTCTTAGGCCCCTCTGCCTCCTCTCTCTCCACTATCTCAGTGCTAAGCCCAAGGCTTGCCTTAGCTACTTCAGTACTCCCTCCCACCTCCCATGAAGAAGAGGAAGAAATTTTCTTCATCACCTGATGAGTGTGTTACCTACTCGGCACAGATGGCCTCTTCTCTAGATTACTATTTCCCGATTAGGAATCCATAGAAGAGGATTCTTCTCCTGAGGACATCTCCTTTGGGGGGACGATAAGTAAAATGAATATTTCAATTGGGTACTTCCCAAATGATTGAAACTTAAAAAATATATTTTGAGCTATTGCAAATTGAATCTCCTTCACCATCTGCCACCCCCCCCCCCAATTATGCCTGCATTTTCTTCAGCATCTAAAAATCCTGATTCTCAGCCACCTGCTCCTAAGAGACCTGATCGTTTCTACAAGCTGCCTGATGACCACAATTTTTTTTTTTTTTGTGAAGCCCCCATTGGCAGACCCTGCAGTGATTGCTGTAGCCCCACACAAGCAGTCAAGACAGCTCCCATCCTCGACCCTTCTGCCCAATGACAAGGATAGCAAAAACATGGACAGTCTACGGAAGAAAGTTTACACCTCCTCCACCTTAGCTTCCAGAGCTATTAATTACCAAACCCATATGATTAAGTATGCCTTGGACTTGATATCCCAAACTTCTACACTCCTATCCTCCCTGCCCAACTCTCCTGACAAGACTGAGGTAGCATCAAAACTGTCCCTGGCATCCCAGGTAACCGGACACGCAGTCAGATGCAGTTATGATGCAGCAGAGGCTTCTGCTAGGTCTGCTGCATACGCCTCAGTGCTCCGCAGATATTCATGGCTTCGACTTTAACCCCTGTCTGAGGATTTCAAATCCATAATGTGATGCTCCACTAGACCACAACCTCCCGTTTGGGAAGCAGTTTGCTGAACTGTTTAAGAATCTTCAGAGGAAAAGCAAGGAGCTTCAAGACATCAAACACCTTCTGGTATCCCCTGTACCCATATACTTCAGAAACTGTCTAGCTAAGACCACCTATGTCAGAAGAGCCCCCTCCACTACAACCCCTCCTTCTTCCAGGCATAGGAGAGGAACCAGGAGGCAGACCTCTACCAGACCAGCTTCTCTGCCTTACCCCCCAGACAGCCCTTTCATGACAGAAATGGCACCAACAATGCATGACTGCCTTGCCCATCTCCCCGTCAGCTCTTCTGTCCCACTGACTGCCCCTCTGGAGAACAGTTACTACAGATCACTGGGTCCTGGTGATAGTAGGAGAGGGATACTTCCTTTCTTGGAAAGAAAGGCTCCCCTCTTGGGGGATCCCATTCCCACCCAAAAAACTACACCTTATTCCAGACATTATACAAGATCTACTGATCCATGGAACCATAGAACCTGTCCCCCAGGACAAGAAGGAAAATGCTTTTACTCTCTATTTCTAGTACCAGAAAAGGATGGGCCATGGAGTCCAATCTTGGATTTGTCCTTTCTGAATCTCTTCCTAAAAGTTCCATCCTTCAGAGAGCTAGCCCTCCAAACCCTACTTCCACTGTTGCCAGCACAGGCATTCATGGTCACTCTAGACCTGAATGAGGCTTACCTCCACATTCCTATAAAACCTTCTCACAGGAAGTACTTCCGTTTCACTCTGCTCTGTTATCGCTTTTGCTGCCTTGCCGTTTGGTTTGTCCACTGCACCCAGGTTCTTCACCAAATGCCTTGATTCAGCCATAGCCTACTGCAGAACTAAGGGCATTCAGATCTAGCCCTACCTAGATGATGTACTCATTCTTGCAGAAAAAGTCGTCACCCTAATAAACTACAGTTTGCCATGTCTCTACTACAGGGTCTAGGGTTCACCCTCAAGTCATCCCTGACACCAAAGCAGGACAGAATCTTTCTGAGCTGCAGGATCCAAACCGATCTGATGAAGGTATCCCTTCCTCAGGACAACTAACAGGCCACTTCCAGGATCTGCTCCAGGTCCATCAACAAGACAGTTCCTGAGACTTCTGGGTCTTATGGCAGCCGCCATTCCTGTGCTACCACTAGACCGGATACACATGCGAAAACTACAGTGGTATCTAAAGAATGTGTGGTCCCAACACACCCACCCTCTAGAATTGCAAATTCCCTTCCTACCCTGCCTAAAGGCAGAGTTAAGGTGGTGGACACAACAAGTTCAAATGAACCCAGGACTTCCCCTTCACCTTCCCACACCAGCTCAGCACATGCACACAGACGCATTAGACCTGGGCTGGAGGCCGCCATGAAAGAGCCTCAAGGTGCAAGAATGCTGGAAGTCACCCAAGAAAAAACGCATCAGTGTCAGAAAAATGACTGCAGTCCTTTTGGTAATGAAAACCTTTATTCCCATCCTTCAGCCAGGTCCCTGTCAAATCTTCAAAGACAACACAGTCGTGTGGTACATCAACATAACTGGGGGGAACAAGTCCTATATCCTCGGCAGGCTCGCCATCCAGATTTTGGAACTAGCCTCCCAAAACAACTTCTCTGCAGGCAGCCTACATACCATCTTGGGAGAACCACCAAGCAGATGCTCTCAGCAGATCATCCTATCTGCATCACGAGTAGATATTAAATGGAGAAGTTTTTCTAGACATTGTCCACCAGTGGGGCACATCTCAAGTAGATTTTTTTTGCCTCCCCCAGAACAGTCAACTGAAAATTTTTTTTTTTTTTTTTTTTTTTTTTTTACCAAGGACCACTCCCCACTAGCTTGGAGAGTGGATGCCTTCATTTCATGGAAGGGACGGTTGCTGTATGCCTTTCCCCCCCCCTTCCCTCTCATTCAAAAGGTCTTTCTGAAGATCAGGAGGGACATACCAAAAATCTTGTGGTGACTCTCTATTGGCCAAGGTAGCACTGGTCCCCCCTTCTGCTATCCAACACCAAGGGTAATCACAAGTTACCCCAGAAGGTGGATCTACTCGCACAGCAGAAGGGAACACTTATCCACCCTCACCTGGAAATGCTATGTCCAACACTCTGGGTGATAAATTTTTAATACCCTTAAGACACCACTACTCTGAGGATGTGCTTTCGGGCCTGAGGGAGGCCAGGAAACCTAACATGAGATCCTATATTTTAAAATGGGAAAGATTCTCCAAATGGTGTGTCCAAAGACATAGGGATCCCTTTCTAATGGATCTCCCTCAAGTCTTAGCTTGTGTGTGTGAAGGTATCAAGACAGGGCTTTAATACTCTTCAGTGAAAGTCCACCTATCTGCAGTCTCTGCCTGCTTACCCGTAGACTCTCCTTTACTCTCCAGGTTAGACGTTAAATTGCTCCTGAAAGGGGTCTTGCACATCAGGCTACCAAGGAAGCCCATCCCACCACCTTGGGACCTAAATTTTACCCTAAAAAAAACTCATATTGGCCCCATTCGAACCAGCCAGTTCTTTAACACTGCAGATGTGCACATGAAAAACAATTCTGCTAGTAGCTATCACCTCAGCTAGAAGGGCATCATAGGTAGGTACTAGTCTGTCTGCCCGGAGGCATTTATAAGCCTAGCCAGAATGTGTTGACTTTCGCCACTCCCTTAGATTAGTTCCCTGTGCCTCTGTCCAGCAGAACCACTGAAGTGATCCCCAGGGTAGACTGTTTCCCATCCACTCGTCCAGGTTTCTCTTGAAAAGTGTTAGCAAGGAGCTCTGCCTAATGTAGATTGGAATCTTGTTCCAAAGCATGGGAAGTGTCTGGGACAGGAATCTATCCCTCCAGCACGTCCTATTTATTGTTGTGGTGAGGTTTAGATCTCTAGAGCGTGTGGCTCAAGGGAATATGGTTTTCTTTAGGTGGAGCATGTCCATAATTTCTGGGTTGGACATGGTCTTGTATGTCAGGCAGAGATCACCTCTGAGTAGGCGGTATGCAACCGAGTACAGCTGGAGTTTCTTCAGTCAAGCTGCATAGGGCATCTGTTTGAGGCCAGTGATCCTCTTGGTGAGGTACTTCTGTGGTCTTTCCAGCTGTTGCAGGTGTCTTGTAAGGTACATCCCAAATTGGGCGTTGTACTCTATGATGGGTCTGATGAGTAGAGGGGCACAGTGACCTCTCTTGCTCTGGATGTGAACCCTTTTGTGATTAGGTGGGCCACATAGAAGGATTTTCTAACCACTTTGGCAATGTGATTATCAAAGGAGATATTACTATCTACTTGGGTCCCCAGATCCCTTATTACGTCTCCTGAATTTAGTGGGCTACCACCTATGTGGTAGTTTGTGGGTACTTTGTTTTTTCCAAAGGGGATAACTATGTACTTTTTTGCATTTAGCTTGAGGCCATGATTTTTGGCACCAGGTATCCGTCTCAGTGAGACCATTTTGGAGGATGTCTGTGTCAGCCAGAGAGTCAATTATAGCCCCTAGTTTGCAGTCGTCTGCAAACTTGGTCATGCATAGTCGTCCTGTGCTTGCCTGTACCTTTGAGAAGTATGTGCCGAACAGAAGGGATCCTAGGACTGAGCACTGGGGAATGCCACTTGTAACCGGTTTAGAGTTGGACCTAGCTTTTGCAACTCTCACCATGTGGGTTCTGTCCGTGAACCAGTTGCTAACCCATTTTGTGACGTAGGGGTTTATATTCAGGCTGGTGAGTGTGTCTATAATACCAGAATGGGGGATGGTGTCGAAGGCCTTTGCAAGGTATAGGTAGGCTGTGTGTACCACCTTTCCCTCATCTATAGCCTTGGTAACTGTCTCAAAGAAGTCCACCAGGTTTAGTAGGCATGATCTGCCCTTAAAACCGATCTGGGTAGGGTCCAGTGTTTGGAGGTTCCCAATGTCTCTGTTAATGAGTTCCATGATGATGTGCTCCATAGCCTTGCAGACCAAGCTAGTCAGGCTTATAGGGCGATAGTTCCCAGGGTCTGTTGTGGCTCCACCTTTGTGGAGCGGAATAACCATTGCTGTGCGCCATTGTATGGGTACGTAACCTGTGGAGAGGCTGAGTTTGAACAATGTCTTTAGGTGAGGGGTTAGTCAGTCTTTGAGCTTTTGTAGGATGCAGCCCGGGACACTGTCTGGTCCCATTGATGCTGTGTTTTTGGCTTTGGAGAGGGCTGTTTTAACCGGAGTGTCTGTGATTTCAGGGGCTCTACATTCTTCTGGTATGGTTATGGACCCTTCTGGGGGTGAGAGGGGGGTGAAGTTTGCACTGAACCTGTCTGCCAGGATGTTGGGCAGTTCAGTGTATTTTGTGCCATTCTGCACTAACTCCGAGCAGATCTGAGCATTGCCACTTAGATTATTGGCATAGCTAAAGAATGTCTTGTGGTTATCTTTGGAGTCCTTGGCAATTTTTCTTTCGAAGCTCGCCTTGGATAATTTTATGAGGGATCGTAGTTTCTTGCTGATACTGATCAGGGATGTCTTACCTTCTTAGGATTTTACTCTTTTCTGTACTAGTTTCCTCCTGTCATCAGAACATCAGAGTTAGAGGCATTCCTGGCATGTCCCACCTATACTATCTTTCACAAAGACAGGGTGACCCTGCACACCAACCCTTCTTTCATTCCCAAAGTGATCAACCAGCTATCATTAAATCAGTCCATCCACCTGCCCACCTTCTTTCCCCATCACACCAATGACAGTGAAAGAATACTCCATTCCCTGGATGTACACGAACAGTTAAGATTTTATTTGGGCAAATCTAAGTCCATAAGGAAATGTAACCAACTCTTTGTATCCTTTCATCCCAGGGCTGTGGCCAAGGCAGTCTCCAAACTATCTCCTGTATGATCAGGAAAACTATCTGCTTCTGCGACTCCTACCACAGCAAAGACTTAATTCAGGGGGTAAGAGCACAATCCACTAGGGCCGTAGCATGCCCCGAAGCCTTCTTCAAAGCCTGGGCACAGCCTCCATCCTGGAGAAAGCCACCTGGTCCACTATACACACCTTTACCAGACACTACAAATTGGACCATATCTCCAGAGCAGGTTTTGCTAGGGCAGTCCTGCTTGGATTTCTGGAATTATTTACCTCTTCCTCCACCCTTCCTCCTTCCTAAGCTGTGGTACTCTCCCACACTAAGAATACTGCAACTTGGGAATAGAAGGACATAGAATAGTTGTGTAAAATCTTACCATAGCCATAGATGTCCTTCTCTTCCATGTTGCAGTATTCCTTCCCTCCCACCATCCCCCTACATTCCTTTCACCTGTCTATGGGGCTCCCTAGGGCACCTCCAAGACTATGGTCTCACTGGCCAGTCTATGGCATTTCACTGATCTGCAGGACATCATTTAGCTGTACCTAGTCCACTGTCCATCTGGGCAGTTAGTTCTGAGGTCTGTGCATGCAGACGTCACATTTAAGGCTCCTGGTTTATGGCCCTTCATGTGACGTCCCACAAACCAACAGCAATCAGGCTTAAGCTTTTGTAAAGGAGCCGACATTCGGGACCGCCTGAGGAGGAGAATCCCACGCTCAGAATACTGCAACATGGAAGAGAAGGACATCTATAGTTGTAAGATTTTATACAACTATTCTTTCCTTATTTATCTAGAGCCCAGGATTAGTCAGCCTTTTTCCCTTGAATGCTCAGTCGGAGATTTAGAATTTGGGACAGAGAACACTTGTCCAGACTGGCATGTCAAAGAAAAGGATGTTTCCGGGTCATTCCACTTAGAGTGCATATCAGAGGATAGAGTTATTACAAGTTTTAATATCTGGTGGGAGATTGTTGTGGATGCGGTTTTCACGGCCTTAGCATGGCCTGAAACCTGCTGCAGTCTGACACAGGCCTGTTTCTGTTGTATGCTGTTGCCTTGTTTACCATCCTGAAGTGTCATCATCTCTGATAATTAGCTTTACATTCTATAGAACATGCCTTTGTGGGTAGTTGAGAGGATGTGATACATTGCAGGGAAGCACTTACCTAGTATATGTCCTTATCTGTTGGGTTTGTCAGAAGTTGGACATCTACCCATCCTGTCTCTTCCCATCATTACATGAATGTATGACGTAAAATGCAAAAGTCTTCTCACTATTTATTTTTTGTCTGAAATTATCAGTCTTCGTTTTACATTTGTGTTGGCCCCTTCCAGGTGAATTCCAGAAAACTGCAAGTAGCCAATTAAGAAGCAGTTCTGTTAGCTTATTGGTATTGCATTGTGTGGTGTATTTCTGTATATGGATTGTAAATGTGTGAATTGAAAACTCTCAAGGCTTTTAGCTTTGTGACATCCCAAGAAAAGAGTTGTAAGCCTGCATGTTGAAAGCAGATGTTCATCGTGTTACCCTGCTGCAGTCATCACACTTGGGTTGTCCTGTCATCAGGCGGTCCCGCAGTCGGCCGGAATTCCAAAGTGTTGGTCCGGCGTCGGTTGCTGTCGCTTCTTCCCTGACGTCAGTGCGCCAGGGGTATATATAATGCATCCAACGCCCTTTTCCCCAGTCTTTCTTGCCGCGCGGTGCCCAAAGCAGAAGCAGTTCGCAAGTGCCAGTTAGCCGACTCCTGAGACTTTCGAAGTCGAATTTCAGATCCGAAGTCTTCAGTAAAGCTAAGTACCCTGTTGGGGAAACTTTTGTTGCCACAGACCGATGTCAGAAAAAGTTAACAATTGTATTTCTTCTGGGAAGCAAATACCTCATAAGGATTTTCATTCTTACTGCATACCTTGCCTAGGCCCAGACCACGACGTCACTAGTTGTCGATGTTCATCGTGCATACAGCTGCAGTAATCACATATGGGTTCTCTGCCATCAGGCGGTCCCTCGGTCGGCCGAATTCCAAAGTCTAGGTCCGGCGTTGGTTGTTGTCCCTTCTTTCCTGACGTCAGTGCGACAGGGGTATATAAGACACGGCCGACGCCATATTCTTCAGTCTTTTTTGCCGCACGGTGCCCGAAGCAGAAGCAGTTGGCAAGTGCCGGTCGGCCAGCTCCTGAATTTACGAAAAATTGGAAACCAAAGTCTTCTATAAAGCTAAGTACACCATTGGTGAAACTTTTCTTGCCTCAGACCGATGTCAGACAAAGTTAACAATTGTATTTCTTGTGGGAAGCAAATACCGCATAAGGATTTCCATTCCCTCTGCATACCTTGTTTAGGCCCAGACCACGACGTCTCGGGCTGTCGCTTTTGCACGACTTTCAATAAACGCACTATCAAGCGTCGGGCGGAGTTCGCCCAACATTATTTTGGTAAAGCCTTTGATTATAAAATGTCATCGGAGACTCTGACTACCGTTTTGTCCAAAAAACGCAAGGACAAGGACCGACACGCGAGGTCCACGGTCTCCACCGACACCACGCCAAAACCGGCTGCACGTGGTCCGGTTCTCTGTGAGATGCCTGTGCAGTCCCTGACTACCGACGACACCTCCTTGGCGGTGTCTTCTGTAACCAAGACCGCAGGTACCCTCGGCCCTTACTCAGACTACAAACACCAAAGCCACTGTGAGTGTTGAGCCTCCTAATGTGGACAGGTCCACTTCCACCCTGGGTGTCTTTAGGCCCTCATCTTCTTTTTCCATTAAGGCCTTTACTAAGTCCAAATCAGCCATGCATCCCAGGAGGCCTGTTGTTCAGGGCCCATCCCCAGGCCCCATGCCTAAAAAGCAGATGCTTAAAATGGCTGAGGATTTAATCACTCTCATCAGGGGTTCCCAACCCCCTCCAGACAAGAGACCCAGAGTGGAGGAAGATTCTCCCTCTTCTGAACAGGGCTCCATTTTCTCAGAACATTCTGATGTAGAGGAACACTCGTACTCTCCTTATGAAGATTCCGATGCAGAACAGTCCATTCCTTCTGTATCTCCCCCAGAGGATTTTTCTTTTGGGGAAATCTTGCACACCTTGAGGGAACACTTCCATTGGGAAGGCCAAGACTTTTCTGATTCCAAGAAAAGGCTTAGGGAATTTTTTGTTACCTCAACACAGACCTCTGGCTATACCTCCTGTCTTGGACATACTTGATGATGTTTACTCGGAGGCTTGTCTCAATCCAGATTCCCTGCCTCCTGCCCCAGTCAAACCTGATAGGTACTACAGAGTTCCCAACTCTCACCAATTTCTTTTCAAAAGCCATAATGCTGACCCTGAAACCATTTCTCAAGGCCCCAAGAGAATGAAGGTTTCTACAGCCAAGAATCCACTACCTTCTGAAAGAGAATCTAGATCCTTAGAAAGGTGGGGGAAAAGGTATACACCTTGGCCACCCTAGCCACGAGGGCCTTAAATTGTCAGTTTCATTTGCTTAAATATCAGCAGTTTCTGTTATCACAATTAAGAAATAAAATGTCTCAACCTGAACAACCAGATTTGAAGGAATTGCAGGATATGATGCATAGTGCAGAACAAGTGGGTAAACACCTTACAATGTGGCTATGATGCCTTAGAGGCCTCAAGTAGAGCTGCTGTTACAGGATCAGTCATTCGTAGACATGCCTGGCTTAGGGAACAAAGCTTGCCTGATCATGTTAAAGCTAAACTACTAGATGCTCCTTTACAAAAGGATGTACTGTTTGGTACTAATGCTGAGGAGATACTACGGAAAATGGAAGAAAAAGCTAAATCTATGCAAACTGTCAAGGCTTTTCTACAGGTACAACCACCTTGTTTTAGCAGAAATTGGCCTTCTAAAAACTGGTCCTTTCCAGCCACGGACAAGCCCCAAAGAGGTAGATACAGGCGCTCAAGGGGCAGAGGAACAATCTCAAGGATCATATAGAGGCAGACAATGGCAAACTCCAGCACCAAGAGGTGGCGAAGACAGTGCACAACAATACAGAAAACAAACCCAGTGACTTCCTCCTTTTCATGCCAAGCAAGTCTCAGCTGGCAGCTCCCTTGGGAGGAAAGCTGGCATTATTTACAAGAAATTGGCATATTATCACAACAGACAAATGGATCCTGGACATTATAAACAGAGGCTACAGATTTCATTTCCACACTCTTCTAAAAATGAGAGGCATGCCAAACCTGGCACACAATCAAAGGGCAGAGGCACAAATACAAATTTCAAAACTCATGGACATGAAAGCTATTCAAGAGGTTACCTACTCACGAACAAGGTCAAGGTTTTTATTTCAGACTATTTCTGGTACCAAGGAAAGGAACCGACTGGAGACCCATTTTGGACTTATCCATCCTAAATACATTTCTACTCGTACCAAAATTCGGGATGCTCACATTACAGCAGCTTCTTCCCATGCTGGGCAAGGGGTTTTGGCTGGTAACATTGGACCTCAAGGAGGCATACCTGCATGTCCCAATCAGACAAAGCTGCAGAAGATACCTCAGATTTCTTGCAGGTTCAATCCACTATCAATTCTCTGCATTGCCCTTTGGCTTATCTACTGCGCCCAGAGTATTCACAAAATGCCTGGCATCAGTAATCGCCTACTGCAGACTTCAAGGGATACAAATTTACCCTTATTTGGATGACTGCCTGATCCAAGCGGACAGCAGGCACATAGTTCTGGAACATCTGGCTTATACAACACGGTTACTGAATTCTCTGGGATACTCTATCAACGAAGAGAAATCCAGGCTAACACCATCTCAGAAAATAACTTTCCTGGGTGCCAACTTGGACACAAATACCCAGATGGGGTCTACCTTACGCCAGAAAAACAAGGGCAACTAACTCAGTACTTCAAAATACTAGCAAATTGTACCAGGCTTACTGCAAGGAAAATCCTGCAGGCTCTGGGCTTCATGGCATCTTGCATTCTTTTAATCCCATGTGCAAAGTTGCATATGAGAACACTTCAATGGTACCTAAAAAACCTATGGTCTCAACACAGCCACAGTTTGGAAACAATAATACCAATAATTCCATGTTTGCAAAAGGAATTTCTATGGTGGGCCCAAGCATGTCAAGCAAACACAGGTCTCCCATTCTGCAAGCCTCAAGCAAATCAAGTCATCACAACAGACGCCTCAGATTATGCCTGGGGGGCGCACATGACAGGCAGGTGCATTCAGGGCAAATGGTCCCAAAAGGAAAAGCACCTTCACATCAATCAAAAAGAAATGCTAGCAGTGATAAATGCAATTACAGCATTCAAGGACCTCCTGCATCCAGGACAATTATTGATAAGAACAGACAACACCACAGTAATGTGGTACATAAACAAACAAGGAGGAACATGTGCAGACTAGCCATGACACTTTGGAACTTGGCTCTGGAATGGCAAATCGAACTTCAAGCACAGTACTTGCCAGGTTTGGAAAACATGCTGGCAGACAATCTAAGCAGAAATATGACAGATCCGCATGAATGGAAGTTGCATCCTCAGGTGTTTACAAAGATAATCCAAGCGTGGGGGGAGGCCAGACATAGATCTCTTCGCCTCCCACAGGAATCACCAATTGGAAAAGTTTTGTTCAAGGACCTTTCATCCAAAGGCCTGGAGGGTGGACACCCTTTCATTCAGTTGGACAGCATGGACAGTGTACGCTTTCCCACCTCTGCCTCTTCTGCCCAATGTGCTCTTGAAAGCAAGAGCAGACAGACCGAAGATGATACTGATTGCTCCAGACTGGCCAAGACAGCACTGGTACCCACTCCTGAGGAGCCTAACACATACTCCTCCCTGGCCTCTACCTCTAATGCCTCTTCTGCTGACTCAGCACAGCTACAAAACTCTTCACAGTCAGCTGAAAACACTCAATCTCACTGCATGGAAAATTCCTTAACACCACAACAGACCCTACTCCCCAAAGAGGTGCAGGACGTCATTCTAGAGGCCAGAAGGCCATCTACTAGAAAGGCTTACTCCGCAAAATGGAAACGGTTTTGCTCTTGGAATGAGAAAAAAGGCCAGGACCCTAGAAAACTGAATTTGCCTCAGGTATTACAGTATCTAGCTGAGCTGCTGAACAGTGGACTTTCATTTTCCTCCATAAAAATCCATGCCTCAGCCTTTTCTGCAGAATTCAGCACTGATCCACCGTTATTCTCTCACCCACTTGTAAGACAGTTCCTCAGAGGGGCTAAGAATATAAGACCACCAAGGAAACAACCAGTGCCAGCCTGGGATCTTAATTACATTCTGGAAAAATTAACATTGCCTCCCTTTGAACCAGCTGCCTCAACAGATTTGCAATATTTGTCCTGGAAAACAGCTTTCCTTCTGGCCATTACCTCAGCTCATAGGGTTTCGGAACTACAAGCCCTCATGGCTCTGCGGCTGCTACATTCCTTAGACATCCATAGACAGCTACGTTATTATTTGGACAGAACAAAACCTTTCAGGAAATCAAAACAACTTTTTGTGTCCTATGCTGTAGGAGCTCAAGGGAAGCCTCTTAGCAAACAGACAATTTCAAAATGGTTAGGCCACTGCATATGATTTTGTTACTCCTATCATGGGAAATCTGTCCCTACAGGCATCAGATCCCACCCCACCAGGGCCACAGCTTACCTCTACAGCCTTCCTCAGAGGAGTTCCTACCAAAGATATTTTGGAGGCAGCCGCTTGGAGTTCTGTGCATACCTTCACAAAACACTACCACCTGCCCTTATATTCCAAAACTAGAGCAGGCTTTGCCACTGCTGTGTTGCAGGGCATTCTGGCTCATCCCAGTTCCTCCTAGTGCCTACCACCCTGTGCGTAGCTTTGGGATTCCACCCATATGTGATTACTGCAGCTGTATGCACGATGAACATAGTACAGTTTTGTACCTACCATAAATGTAGATGTTCGAGTGCTAATACAGCTGCAGTACAGGTTTCCCTCCCTCCTTCCCCTCTTGGTAAAGGACTAGTGGCTAACACCTCCTCATACAACCTAATTTGGGTTATCCTCCTTTGGTGTATTTGCTTGCAACTACTGTTTTGTTATTACATTGCATTGCTTGAATATATATTTATATATATATAATTTATGTATTGCCTTCCTTCTGGGGGCACCTGACATCTGGGGCAAGAAAGACTGAAGAATATGGCGTCGGCCGTGTCTTGTATACCCCTGTCGCACTGACATCAGGAAAGAAGGGACAACAACCGACGCCGGACCTAGACTTTGGAATTCGGCCGACCGAGGGTCCGCCTGACGGCAGAGAACCCATATATGATTACTGCAGCTGTATTAGCACTCTAACATCTACATTTATGGTAGGTACAAAACTGTACTTTTTTGTGCTAGGTTTAATAAGCGTACTATAAAAAGACGCTTTGATTTTGCACGACACTACTTGGGTAGAAAATTTAGCTACAATATGCCGTCGGAGCAACCGACTACCGGCGTGCACAAAAAACGCAAGGATAAGGACAGGCAGCCTAGACCCAAGCCCGACTCTGAGGCCTCTGTTGGTCCGGTCTCCGGGTCACCGGTTTTCAGTGAGGCTCCGACGCAGCCCCTGACTACCGCAGATCTGGAACCCGAGACCGCTTCGGAACTTTTGGCGGAAAGTACTAGGCCGAAGCAGCCATTTTGTTTAGCCCCTACTGACGACACTGCTGAAAAAGATGTCAGTCCTGCAGAAACACCTTCGGTTTCTGAAGGCATCTTCAGACCGACTGCGCTCACCATAAAAACGTATCCTAAGACTCCTATTAAACCTAAAAAGACTGCACTTCAGTCCCCTGTTCAAGGCCCCATGCCTAAGAAACAGATGCTCAAAATGGCTGAAGATTTGATCTCTTTAATCAGGGGTTCCCAACCCCCTTCTGACAAAAGACCTAGACAAGAGGAAGATTATGCCTCCTTTGAACAAGTGTCTATTTCCTCAGGCTCCTCTGAGGACCAAGATTATTCCTTCTCCCCTTATGAAGATTCTGATGCTGAGGATTCTATTCCCTCAGCTTCTCCTCCTGAAGACTACACTTTTGGGGAAACTTTACACACTATGAGGGAACATTTTCACTGGGGAAGGTCAGGACTACTCTGACTCAAAGAAAAGGCTCAGAGAGTTTCTGTTACTCCCCCAGCACAGACCACTTGCCATCCCCCCAGTTTTAGACATTGTGGATGATGTTTACTTAGAATCCAGTTTGAACCCAGATTCTCTGCCTCCTGCTCCGGCCAAACCTGACAGATACTATAGAGTGCCTGATTCCCACAAATTTCTTTATAAAAGTCCTGTTGCTGATCCAGAGACCATCTCCCAGGGTCCCAAAGGGGCTAAGGCTTCCATGGCAAAAAATCCTGTACCCTCTGAAAGGGACTCCAGAGCACTAGACAGGTGGGGGAAAAAGGTTTGCACCTCAGCCACCCTAGCTATGAGGGCACTAAACTGCCAGTTTCACATGCTAAAATATCAGCAATTTCTAATGTCTCAGTTAAAACAAAAAATGAGCATACTTCCTCAACAGTCTGACTTGAAAGAAATGCAGGATCTGTTGCATGCAACTGAACAGGTGGGCAAACATACTTTACAATGTGGGTTTGATTCTTTGGAGGCTTCCTGCAAAGCAGCTGTCACTGGGTCTGTTGTACGTAGGCATGCTTGGTTAAAGGAACAGACTCTGCCTGATCATGTTAAAGCAAAGCTTCTAGATGCTCCCTTACAGCAGGATGTTCTTTTTGGAGTTAAAGCAGAAGTTGTCTTAAAGAAAATGGAGGATAAGGTAAAATCTATGCAGACAGTCAAAGATTTCCTTCAGGTACAGCCCCCTCGCTTCAGCAGAAATTGGCCAACAAAAAATTGGTCCTTTCCGGCTATTGAAAGGCCACAGAGGGGTAAATACAGACGTCCAAGAGGCAGAGGACAACCACAAACCTCGACAATGGGGCACTGCAGCACAGAAGGGAGGAGAAGACAGGTCCCAAACTACCAGAAGGCAAACTCAATGACTTGCACCTCATCTGGCCAAGCAACACTCTCTTGGCAGCCCCCTTGGGAGGAAAACTCGCACTTTTTTCAGACAACTGGCACATTGTCACAAAGGACAAATGAGTCCTAGACATAATTTCACGAGGATACAGATTCCATTTTCACACCTTGCCAATGAAAAGAGGAATGCCAAACCTGCCACAAAATCAATGAGCAGAGGCACAAAGACAAATTACAGCTCTCATGGACAGGAGAGCCATTCAACTGGTACCTACTCGAGAGCAAGGCCAAGGATTTTACTCAAGGCTCTTTCTAGTTCCCAGAAAGGACAATGCCTGGAGACCAATTCTGGACCTTTCTATTCTAAACACCTTCTTACAAGTACCCAAATTCAAGATACTAACACTAACACTACAGCAGCTTCTTCCCATGTTGGGCAAGAAAGCATGGCTAGTAACGTTGGACCTCAAGGAGGCATACCTGCATGTCCCTATCAGACAAAGTTGCAGAAGATACCTTTGTTTCATTGCAGGTTCAACCCATTACCAATTCTCTGCACTGCCATTTGGCTTCTCTACTGCGCCCAGGGTCGTCACAAAATGCCTGGCACCAGTAATTGCATACTGCAGACAGAGGAATTAAAATATACCCATACCTGGACGACTGCCTCATCCAAGCAGAAAGCAAGGACATCCTCTTACAGCATCTGGCTTTTGTAAAACATCATCTAAGTTGCCTGGGGTACACAGTAAACGAAAAGAAATCAAAACTAGCACCCTCACAAAATATGACATTCCTGGGTGCCAGCTTGAATACAACGGCCCAGAAGGCTTTTCTGACGCCAGACAAACAACTACAACTGACTCAATATTTCAAATAAATGGCAACAAAGACCCAACTACCTGCAAGAAAAATTCTGCAGGCCTTGGGCTTCATGGCATCTTGCATACTACTAATACCATTTGCAAAGCTGCATGTGAGGAAATTACAGTGGTACCTAAAAAGCGTATGGTCTCAACACAGCCATAGCTTGGACACAATGATATCTCATTCCCTGCCTACAACAGGAGTTTCTATGGTGGTCATTGGCATGTCACCTCAACAAGGGTCAGCCTTTCACCTTGCCCCCAGCCAGGCAAACTATGACAACAGATGCATCGGACTATGCCTGGGGGGCACACATGGCAGGACAGTGCGTACAAGGTGTATGGACTGCAGATCAAAGGACTCTGCGGATCAATCAAAAAGCGATGCTAGCTGTACAGAATGCTGTGACAGCTTTCAAGAATCTATTACATCCAGGACAACTTACAATAAGGATGGTCACCACCACAGTAATATGGTACATAAACAAGGGGGTACACACTCCTACCCTCTATGCAGGCAAGCAATGACCTTGTGGAACACAGCTCTGGCTTACCAAGTTCCGTTACAAGCTCAGTTCCTGCCAGGAAAAAAGAACACATTGGCAGACGACCTCAGCAGAAACATCATGGATCCCCACGAGTGGAAACTGGATCCACAAGTATTTGCAATGATAACTCAAAAATGGGGCCTTCCAGACATAGACCTGTTTGCCAGTCCTCAAAACTATCAACTAACAAAATTTTGTACAAGGACACTTCACCATCAAGCTTGTAAAGTGGACGCACTCTCATTCAGTTGGAAAAACCTGACAGTATATGCCTTCCCTCCATTGCCTCTCCTCACAAAGGTGCTTCTGAAAGTCAGAAAGGAGAGACCACGATTGATGCTCATAACCCCAGGCTGGCCACGCCAGCACTGGTATCCACTATTGAGGAATATGGCCCAGGGCCCACCTTGCATTTTACCACCAATTGTCCATTTGCTCACACAGCAAAACAATCAGATTCTTCACAGCCAGCTAAAATCCTTAAATCTGGCTGCATGGCAAATCACCTAAACATCCAGCCAGCTCCTCTTTCCCAAGCTGTTATGGATGTTGTTCTGAAAGCTAGGAGGCCCAGCACCAGGAAGGTCTATTCGGACAAATGGAAAAGGTTTTGTGCCTGGAACCAAGCTAAAGGCCAAAACACACTTCAGCCTCACATGCCTCAGATTCTACAGTATTTAACTGAGATGTTGCACAAAGGACTTACTTCTTCTTCCATTAAAATCCATGCATCAGCTATTTCAGCCCACTACAACACGGAACCACCCTTATTTTCGCATCCACTTCTAAGGCAGTTCCTCAGAGGGGCAAAAAACATTAGGCCCCCCAGGTGATCACCTACACCAACATGGGACCTAAATTTTGTTCTGGAAAAACTTACGCTACCTCCCTTTGAACCAGCTTTCTCTGCAGACCTACAGTTCCTATCATGGAAGACTGCTCTGCTGCTAGCAATAACTTCAGCTAGAAGAGTCTCAGAGCTGCAGGCACTAATGGCAGTGGAACCTTTCCTCATTTTCCATCAAGACTGAGTTTCTCTACGAACTAATCCTTCCTTCATGCCTAAGGGGGTTTCCAGTGTGTCTTTAAATCAAACGATTCACTTACCCACCTTTTTCCCAAACCCACAGAACAAAGGAGAAAGACTCCTGCATTCCTTGGACATTCACAGGCAACTTTGTTACTACTTGGATAAAACTAAGGCTGTCAGGAAATCTGACCAGCTCTTTGTATCCTATGCTACAGCTTCACAAGGGAAGGCTATACCAAAACAAACCATTTCCAAATGGATAGGACATTGCATTCGTTTTTGCTAATACTCATCATGGAAAACCAGTTCCTGCTACCATTAGGCCCCACTCTACCAGGGCAACAGCTACATCTACAGCCTTCCTCAAGGGGGTTCCAACCAAGGAGATTTTGGAAGCTGCAGCTTGGAGTTCAGTACATACCTTTACCAAACACTATCACTTACCACTTTACTCTAAGACTAGGGCTGGCTTCGCCACTGCAGTTCTGCAGGGCCTTCTAGCCTCCTCTAACAATCTATAACTCCTCCACCCATCCATAGCTTTGGGATTCTACCCAAGTGTGATGACTGCAGAAGGGTAACACGATGAACATAGTACAGTTTTGTACCTACCATAAATGTAGATGTTCGAGTGTTCACCCTGCTGCAGTCCAGGTTACCCTCCCTCCATCCCCTCTGATAAAACTGGCTAAATCTCTACAATTCCTTCCTGATGTATTTGCTTATAGCTGGAGGGATTTTGTGTTTGTGCAAAAATTACTTAATTTGGTACTAATTACTGACCACCTTTTAGGGGGCACCTGACATCTGGGGCAAGAAAAACTGAAGAAAATGGCGTTGGATGCATTATATATACCCCTGGTGCACTGACGTCAGGGAAGAAGTGACAGCAACCGACACCGGACCAAGACTTTGGAATTCCGGCCGACTGCTGGACCGCCGGACGACAGGATAACCCAAGTGTGATGACTGCAGCAGGGTGAACACTCGAACATCTACATTTATGGTAGGTACAAAACTGTACTTTTCCAACAGCACATTAGATTACTGTGTGCAACATTTTTGTTGTTTGGATAGAGAAGTATTAGTTGTCTTGTGAGCACTGTGCTAATTTCAAAAAGGAAAATGCTTTGGCTTTGAGCTAGAAATGTGAAGATCATCTGAATTAAAAGAAACACTGGTACTAATACCCATACCTGGGTATTAGTACCAGTGTTTGTTTTTATGGACTTGTGTGGACTGCATCACTGGTTTTGGGTTTCTTAAGTATTGAACCAAAAGAAAGGTGAGACTTTGCAGGCAGGCTATTTGCAACAAGAGTCAAGAGATTGCAGACAATGACTGGGAAGCTTTAGTGACCCTGACAAGGATTGCAAGCATTGAACTTGAGTGTGCTTGCTGTCCAGCATCCTTATTTATTGGATCACCTATTTTAATTGTACCAGAGACATTGGGGTCTTACTGTTTCCGCTGCTCCTTAAAGACTTGAATGAGGTTTTCAAGACAACTAGGCTGGATGCTAGCTTCCAGCTATCAGTGACAAGTGTCCAGTCTTCCAGAATTTCATCTACTCCCTCAGAGCTATGGCTATGCAAAGCATCCAGTATGTTTACCATTCTCACTGGGGATGAACAAAAGCTGGCCTGTTTGATAAGTTTGCTAAGAAATTGTTTCCTGTTTGAGAGGGATTGGCCTTTGCCAGCTGATATAGATTCATAGGTACTTGTCAGTCTATTGATCTGCGAGAATCTTAAGTCTAGCCATACATTCCCATAGTAGTTTTTTAACAATCATAATTTGCATGAAAGTAATCCAGAGAGAGACTGAAGAAGCATATGCAGAGACATTTATATATTTCCCCTATTCATAAGGGACAGTCTTGCTAAGCTGTGGATGAATTTGCAGACTATCACTGCTGCAGTATTCCAAATTGTTGGGTTATCTCATCAGAAAGCTTGGGACATCTGGAAAGGGTACCAATGCCAAAACCTTTCATGGAGCCATACGTCCAATGTATGGCCTAAGCCCATGGGTGAAAGGGTACATAAGCAGATGGTTGAGCATATATCTTTAGATTATCTCCCCGTCAAAGGCTGTAGAGGCCTGAGAAAAGTACTACAGCTGAGAGAGAAGCAGAAAGAGATCCTTCTCAGTCCATGAGGAAAAGGATGCCCAAGAGAAGGAGGGAAGGTAGGGTGGGGAAAAATATTACTGCAATGGTCAGTGGAACATCTACTGTTTCGGCAAGATGTCCTATTCCTATGTTGCAGTATTCTAATTGTGGGATTTCCTGCTCTCTGGTGACTCGTACATCAGCTCCTATACAAAAACTTCAGCTTGGCTGTTGCAGCGAACGTGGGACATCAGACATAAGGCCATATGTGACACCCGTGCCCTGGCCCAGCAATCAAGGAGCCTCAATCCTCACCACTAACACCAGAGAGGGCGTTTCATATATGAGGAAAGGATAACAAATGTACACAGTGAAGTGCAATTTCCTTTAAGAGCACACAGATTGGTCAGTCTGGGGCTGGTCGCTCCCTTGCTCTCCAGGTCCCCGGTAAGACTCCCCACTAACACAGCTATAGGGTCCTGATCTCAGCCTAGTGGGCAAGCTAAAAACTCTTAGCACCCTCTCTGTCCAACCAGTGCTTTGTGTCTGTGCCCAAGTAGCTTACACGCATGCACTTTGAGAAGAGTTTATACAACCACACAGACACTCCTGGGGAAGGCTGGCACAGTTTCTCCAGCTGTGCCCCTTTCTCCCAGACTGTGCGGTAGAAATCATTGCCACCACCCAGCTAATACTTATCAACTACTCAAAGGCCAATTATTACTGTGCAATATTATCATGCAATTGGTAGTTGTGACTTAACAGTCAAGGCTTATTTAGAGTGACTTGCACAGTAAACTCTATAAATATGCAGTGCATTCTAGAGCTTAAATTATCTCTACACAAAACAGCCACAGTTAGTTTTTAAAATATTTAATAATAAATAATCAAAATCACAAGACGGTGCTTTCTGCTGCACGGTGCTAATCAAGAGTTCAGAGATCACACAGAAATACTTTAATTCAGTAGTACAGTTCTGACGTCACAGAAAAACACTTGGTCTAATCTTTCTAGTTCCTAGCTATTTCTAAAAGAAAACACAAGTCTAAGATAACTTGCGTATGAGCAAGTGAGTGCTGTGAGTTGGATAGTCAAGACAAAAGTGCTTAATAGGTTCATAGGTTGGTACTAGGCTATCTGCCCGAGGGCATTTATAAGCCCAGCCCAGAGTGTCGGCTTTCTCCGCCCTGTTGATTAACTGAGCCTCTGTCCAGCAGAGCCAGTGAAGTGATCCCAGGGCAGGGGTGTATTTTCTGTTACCCATCCACTCGTCAAGGCTTCTCTTGAAGAGTGTTAGTGAGGGGCTCTGCCTAATGTAGTTAGGAATTTTGTTCCAAAGCATGGGGAGTCTCTCTGACAGGAATCTATCCCTCCAGCATGTTCTAATTATTGTTGTGGGGAGGTTTAGCTCACTAGAGTGCGTGGCTTGCAGTGACTTGGATTTCTTTAGGTGGAGCATGTCCATCAATTCTGAGCTGGACATGGCTTTGCAAGTCAGGCAGAGATCACCTCTAATTAAGCGATATGCCACTGAGTACAGCTGGAGTTTTTTCAGTCGGGTTGCATAGGACATATGTTTGAGGTCAGTAATCCTCTTGGTGAGGTGCTTTTGTGGTCTTTCAAGCTGTTGGAAGTGTCTTGTGAGGTACATCCCAAATGGGGCATTGTACTCTTATGATGGGTCTGATGAGTGACGAGTAGAGGGGCACTATAACCTCTTTATTTCTAGATGCGAACCCCTTAGTAATTAGATGGGCCACATAGAAGGATTTCCTAACTACTTTGGCAATATGATTGAAAAAGGGAGAGATTGCTATCTACTTGGGTCCCCAGATCTGTTATTACCTCTTCTATATTAAGGGAGCTGCCGCCTATGTTGGTAATTCATGGGTGTTTTGTTTTTCCCAAATGGGATGACTACGCATTTTTTGGCATTTAGCTTGAGGCCATGACTTTGACACCAGGTGTCTGTCTCAGTAAGGCCTTTTTGGAGGATGTCCGTGTCAGCCGGAGAGTCAATTATGGCTCCCAGTTTGCAGTCATCGATGAACTTTGGTTAGCCATAGTCCTCCTGTGTTTGCCTGTACTTCTGAGAAATATATGCCGAACAGTAGGGGTCCCAGAACCGAGCCTTGCGAGACAGCACTTGTGACTGGTTTAGAGTCAGACCTGGAGCCTGCTATTCTTACCGTGCGAGTTCTGTCTGTAAGCCAGTTGGCAACCCATCTTGTGACGTAGGGGTTTATGATGTCCTTCAAGGATGCATCTGCAGTCCTAACATATGGGCATTCTTAGTGGCTATTACCTCTGCAGTTTTCTTTCCAAAATTCTCTAATGAAGCAGAATACACTCTCCATACAATCTCAAAATGGATCAGAGATTGCATAACAATAAACAACTTTACATCATCTATCAAAGCTCCTCTACAAGAGCTATGGCTACTAGATAGATCACATAACATCTTTTAGTTTATGTACTCACCATAACTTCAGATGTTTGGGATCATCCTAAAAACATCGTTAGTTGGTGAGTACATAACTAAAAGTTGTCCTGCCTCAGGCAGCCCTTCGGTCGGCCGGATTCCAAAGTCTGGGTCTGGCCTCGGCTGATGTTGCACTTCACCCGACGTCATAGCTGCTGGGGTATAAAGGCATCAGCCGACGCCATTTTCCTCAGTCTTTCTTGCCGGTGCTCAAGCAGAAGCTGTTCACAAGTGCCGGTTGGTCAGATCCAGAGATTTCTACTACCGAAGACTTCTAAAAAGCTAAGTACCCCGTTGGGGACTCTTTCTTGCGTCAGCCGATGTCAGACAAAGTAAATAATTGTTTAACTTGTGGGAAACAAATACCTCATAAGGATTTCCACTCTTACTGCCTTCCTTGTTTAGGCCCAGACCACGACGTATCAGCTTGTCTAGCCTGTGCTTCCTTCAACCGACGGACGCTTAGACATCGGTCGGAGTTTGCAGAGGAGTTTTTTGGTCCCGCTTTTGCATACAAAATGCCGTCGGAGACTCCGACTACACAATTAGCTAAAAAGCGTAAGGAAAAGGACCGACACTCACGCTCCACGGTTTCGGCTGAAACCGCGGTTAGGCCAACCGCGAGTGTCTCGGTTTCGGCTGAAACAGAGTCCTCGGTTCTTCGGCCGAAAGCATGCCTCCGATAGCCGAGGCCTCACAGAGCATGGCCGAAACTGCTACTGAAATTAGCCCTACTGAAACAGGCACCCAGGATTTATCAGATACTATTCCTTTAGACATATCTACCCCTGCACGTGGGGCTGCTAGACCCCCTGCATCTATGTCTATCAAGGCTTTTTCCAGGGCTAAAGCAGCTAAATCTTCTAAGGCCTTACCTGCTAAAACTCCCTCACACAGGCCTACCTCTAGTTCCCAAATGCTCAGCCTGGCTGAGGATCTCATTTCTTTGATCAGGGGATCCCAACCTCACCCAGACAGGGCCTCTCAACCCCCTCCAGATAAGAGGCCTAGAACTGAACCCCGGAGCCTGTTTCTACAGACTATTCCTCGGATGACTCAGATATTTCAGACCCTCAGGAAGGCCCATATTCTCCTTATGAGGATTCTGATGCAGAGGACTCCATTCCTTCTGCTTCTCCTCCTGAAGAATTTTCTTTTGGGGAAACCTTACATGCTATGAGGGAACATTTTCAATGGCAGGGCCAGGATTTTTCAGATTCAAGGAAAAGGCTAAGGACTTTTTTACATTTACCACAACATAGGCCTTTAGCCATTCCTCCAGTACTAACAGTTGTTGATTATGCATATAATGATGCCTGTACTGCCCCCGATTCCCTTCCTCCGGCCCCTGCCAAGCCTGACAGATATTACAGGGTCCCGGACACACACTACCATTTGTATAAGGCTCCTGTTGCAGATCCTGAAACCATTTCACAGGGCCCCAAAGCTGTGGCAGCTGCCTCTGCCAAAAACCCTCTCCCCTCTGAAAGGGAATCTAGAGCATTAGAGAGAATGGGATAAAAAGGTTTATACTTCTGCTACTCTTTCGGCCAGGGCCTTAAACTGTCAATTTCACATGATTCAGTACCAGGAATTTTTGTTAGACCAGCTAAATAAAAAACTGTCCTCTCCTGAACCTATAGACCGCAAGTCCCTTCAGGATTTGGTACATAACTCTCAGCAGGTCAGTAACCATTTCTTAAAATGTGGCTGTGGTGCACTGGAGGCTTCCTTTAGATCAGCTATGACTGGAACAGTGATTAGAAGGCATGCCTGGTTAAAAGAACAATCCATACCAGACCATGTTAAGTCAAAACTCCTAGATGCTCCTATGGAGAAACAAAGTTTGTTTGGCTCCCCTGCACAGCAGGTTCTAAAGAAGGTGGAAGAAAAAGCAAAATCTGTCCAAACAGTCAAGGATTTCTTACAGGTCCAACCTCCGAGGTTTAGCAGAAATTGGCCTTCGAAGAATTGGTCCTTTCCAGACACCTCCAGAGCACAGAGAGGCAGAAATAGACGCCCAAGAGGCAGAGGTCAATCCAGGGGTGCCTACACGGGACGACAGTGGCAGCCTAACAACCAGAGAAGTACTGCCACAGATTCAGCTACAACCACTTCCACAGGGCAGACACAATGACTTGGCTCTGATTCCGCCTACCAGGGAACAACTGCAAGCACCCTTGGGTGGAAAACTAGCCTTATTTTCCGTAAACTGGCATTACATTACAGGAGACAAATGGACTTTACAAACAATAGACAAAGGCTACAGGTTTCACTTCCACACTCTACCAAAAAAGAGAGGAATGCCAAACCTACCACCAAGCCAAAAAACAAACGCTCTAAGACAAATCAACTACTTACTAAGGATGAGAGCTATAGAAAAGTACCGCCTATGGAACAAGGCCAAGGGTTTTACTCCAGACTTTTCCTTGTACCAAGAAAAGAAAATCAATGGAGACCTATTCTCGACCTGTCCGCTCTGAACACATACCTCATTGTCCCAAAATTCAAAATGCTGACCCTACAGCAACTTCTTCCCATGCTGGGCAAGGAGTCTTGGCTGGTGACTCTAGATCTCAAGGAGGCATACCTGCACGTCCCTATACGACCAGATTGCAGAAGACACCTCAGATTTCTTGCAGGATCAGAGCATTATCAATTCTCAGCATTGCCCTTTGGCTTATCTACTGCGCCCAGAGTATTCACGAAATGCCTGGCATCAGTAATTGCTCATTGCAAGCTTCAGGGAATTCAAATTTACCCATACCTGGACGACTGCCTAATACAAGCGGACAACAAGACAAAATTAACAAAAGATTTGGAAAAGGTCATACAACTGCTGCAAGCCTTGGGATACACAGTCAACATGCAAAAGTCAAGACTAGTACCATCCCAAAGGATAACATTCTTGGGTGCAGAACTGGATACATCAACTCAGATTGCCTTTCTCACAGAAGAAAAACAAAAGCAGCTACCAGTCTATTTCATGACATTAACAACACAGACTCAGCTTACTGCAAGGAAAGTCCTGCAAGCCCTGGGTTACATGGTATCCTGCATAATATTGATTCCGCATGCCAGACTGCATATGAGAAAGTTGCAATGGTACCTAAGGAATGTATGGTCTCAACACAAGCATAGTCTAGAAGCCCAGATTCCAATAATTCCATGCCTGAAGCAAGAATTCCTGTGGTGGGCTCAGGCCTGTCAGTTGAACAGTGGATTGCCTTTCCACAAACCTCATCCAAGCCAGACCATCACCACGGATGCCTCAGACCTAGGCTGGGGGGCACACATGGTGGACAAGTGTATACAAGGCCTATGGACCCAAGACCAGCTGAATCTACACATAAATCAAAAGGAGATGCTGGCAGTGAAACATGCAATCCAGGCATTCAGACCATTCCTTCAACAAGGTCACCTGCTGATAAGGACGGACAATACCACAGTCATGTGGTACATCAACAAACAGGGAGGTACACACTCATATCCTCTATGCCGGATGGCAATGGACCTGTGGAATGTGGCCCTGAATCTCAACATTCAACTCCAGGCCAGATTTGTACCAGGAAAAGAAAATTCACTAGCAGACACCTTAAGCAGAACTACCACGGATGCTCACGAATGGATGCTGCATCCAGATATCTTCAAAACCATAACAAAGAAATGGGGACTACCAGAGATGGACCTGTTCGCCTCCCCACACAACCACCAATTGAAGAAATTCTGCACAAGAGCATACCACCCACTTGCTTGGAGGGTGGACTCCCTTTCCTTCAGCTGGAAAAACCTGACAGCATATGCATTCCCACCTCTTCCTTTGATGTACAAAGTCCTACTGAAGATCAAAGAGGATCAGCCAAGGGTAATCCTGATAGCTCCAGACTGGCGAGACAACATTGGTACCCGCTACTGAGAAGCATGTCTCGGACACACGCATGGCCTCTACCTCTATGTCCCTTACTTCTAACACAGAACAACTACAAGATCCTACATCCAAACTTGAAAACACTGCAGCTAGCTGCTTGGAATATTGCATAAAGCAAAATAACCCAGATTTATCTCAGAGGGTTAAGGACATTATCCTGGAGGCTCGCAGACCCTCCACAAGGAAGACTTATTCAGCCAAATGGAAAAGATACCTCATTTGGAGTGCAGCAAAAGGAGAAAATGTCTCATTGGCAAACATAGCAAACATCCTGGAATACTTAGCAGAACTGTTCCACAATGGCCTGTCCTACTCCTCCATTAAGATTCATGCATCAGCAATTTCAGCAGAATACAACATGGATCCTCCTGTCTTCTCTCATCCTGTACTCAGGCCGTTCCTGAGAGGAATCAAAAATGTAAAGCCTCCAAGGAAACTACCTTTGCCTACATGGGATCTCAACTTTGTGCTGGAAAAGTTAACACTTCCCCCTTTTGAACCAGAAGCAACAGCAGACTTACAGTTCTTATCTTGGAAAACTGCTTTCCTGCTTGCAATCACTTCAGCAAGAAGGGTATCTGAGTTACAGGCATTAATGGCAGTACAGCCCTTCCTTATCTTCCATCAGGATAGAGTGTCTCTGAGAACTAACCCTACTTTTATGCCAAAAGTGGTCTCCAGAGTATCATTGAACCAAGCGATTCATTTACCTACATTCTTCCCCAACCCACAGAACAGGGGGGAAAGACTACTACATACCTTGGATGTGCACAGACAATTACGCTACTACCTGGACAGAACTAAGACCAACAGAAAAACTGACCAGCTTCTGGTAGCATATGCCACAGGAATGCAAGGAAAAGCAATTTCAAAACAGACAATCTCAAAATGGATAGGAAATTGCATTAGATTTTGCTACTCTTTTCATGGAAAGACAACTCCAGAAAATATCAGGCCTCACTCCACAAGAGCTACAGCCACCACTACAGCTTTCCTACGAGGAGTGGCTACCAAAGACATTTTAGAAGCTGCTACTTGGAGCTCCGTGCATACATTTGCCAAGCATTATAATCTTCCTTTATACTCCAGATCCCGAGCAGGTTTTGCAACTGCTGTTTTGCAAGGGATCTTAACTACACCATCTTTATCTTAGTGCCTCCTCCCCCAATTTGGCTATGGTATTCTACCCATATGTTAGGACTGCAGATGCATCCTTGAAGGACATAGTACAGTTTTGTACCTACCATAAATGTAGATGTCCGATAGGTATGCATCTGCAGTCAGGATTACCCACTCTCCTTCCCCTCTGTGGTATTCCTAGGGTAATTACCCCTCTTTTAGCTAGCTGGGGGAATCTATTATGGTGTATTTGTTTGTATATATATATATATTTTTTTTTTTTTTTATATTGTTTGCTCTCTACTGTTTGGAATTATTTGCATTTATCCAAATTTAGCCTTCCTAGAGGGCACCTGGGGCAAGAAACACTGAGGAAAATGGCGTTGGCTGATGCCTTTATACCCCAGCAGCTATGACGTCGGGTGAAGTGCGACATCAGTCGAGGCCAGACCCAGACTTTGGAATCCGGCCGACCGAAGGGCTGCCTGAGGCAGGACAACCCATATGTTAGGACTGCAAATGCATACCTATCTGACATCTACATTTATGGTAGGTACAAAACTGTACTTTCAGGCTGGTGAGATTTTCTATAATACCTGAGTGAGGAATGGTGTTGAATGCCTTGGCGAGATTAAGGTAGGCTGTGTGAACCACCTTTCCCTCATCTATGACTTTGGTAACTGTCTCGAAGAAGTCAACCAGGTTTAGTAGGCATGATCTTCCCTTAACAAAGCCGAACTGGGTCGGGTCAAGTGTTTTGAGGTTCCCAATTTCTTTGTTAATGAGTTCCATGATGATGCGCGCCATAGCCTTGCAGACCAGGCTAGTCAGGCTTATGGGGCGATAGTTACCAGGGTCAGTTGTGGCCCCTCCTTTGTGGATCGGAATAACCATTGCTGTGCGCCATTCTATGAGCACGTAGCCTGTGGAGAGGCTGAGGTTGAACAGCGTGTTTAGGTGGGGGTTAGTTCGCTCTGTATTTCGTGCAAGACGCAGCCTGGGACATCATCTGGCCCCATTGATGCAGTGTTTTTGGCTTTTAAAAGGGCTGATGTTAAGTTGTCAATCTCGCCTTCATTCTTGCTGGATGGGTTCGGAGCCGAGACTCGGCACTTGCTAAGCTAGAGAGCTAATTTTACCAGCTCGAGGCAACCCTATATCCCATGATGCAAGGCAGAGACTACCCAGATCTCGTTTGCCGCTTCGCTAACGAGGTGCCTGTCTTACCAGCTCTAGGTAAGTTTTTCTTAAAATAAGACTTTGTCTCATCCCTTTTATTTTTCATAACCCTAGTAGTTTTGTGAACTTTAACGTTTATTTTAACCCTATTCCCGTTTGTGTTCCCTTTTTTCGGGTTATTTATCCCTTTCCCTAGATTAGGCCTTAGGCCTTTCCCTTTCCTAATTTTTCCTGTCAGGGATTTTTGTGTATGTTTGAGTGTTTTATCCCGGTTAAGTTTAGTTTTTTGGATTGGGTGTTAGTTGTGTGTGTGTGTTTGTGTTTTTCCTGTCAACTTGTGTTCCCTCGACACAGCTATGTCGAAGGGCACAAAGGTCTCAGGCTTCAAGAAGTGTGACTCGTGCTGTCAGATGTCTCTGACAGACTGTCACACTTCTTGTGTTTACTGCCTGGGACCTCTGCACCTGCAGGACTCTTGTGCTATCTGTCATGCCTTCAGCCCAAGAGTCCTGCAGGAGCGCAGAAATAAGTTAATATTGAGGGGCTTATTAAAGCCTGAGAGCTCCCCGACTAAGTCGGCTCCGGGGAAGCCCTCAAAACCTGTTAAGCCTTCGGCTGCAAGTCCCAAGCCGTCGGCTACTGGTTCAACTTCTTTAGTGTCGAGATCGGCTCCGGCCGGAGCCGATCCTTCCATGCTAGAAGTCACAGTATCGGCTCCATCCGGCGCTGATACTGCCAGATCTGGACACTCAGTGTCTGCTCCGGCCGGAGCCGACGTATCCTCTGTTCCTTCGGCTCCACCTATCTCTAAAAAGAGATCTCGATCCCCATCACTGGAATCGATACGTTCGGCTCCGAGATCACCCTTGCTCTCGGAGTGGAGCCATCGGAGCCGTTCTTCTCGGTCGTCCAGGCTGTCTGATCACGACCTCGAGAGAGTGGTGAGTAGACTGTTAAAGTCTCAGGCATTGGCCCAAATGCTCCATAGCCCGTCTCAACAGATGGTAGCTATTTCACATCCACTTAACGTTCCTCCTTCAACTTTCTTACAGAGCTCGGAGCCGGAGCTCCTCGGAGCCGTGACTGTTGTAGCTTCGGAGCCGATACCACCCCTTTCGGCTCCGTTGTCCTCTGCTCCGATTTCCTCCTTGAGGCCTTCATTGGAGGGATCCGGGCGTCTGGTCTCTCTCGTCGGCTCCGAGGGGGCGAGTGGCATCGGACCCTTGTCAGACCCCGTTCTCCCTCTCGGGGCTTCGGCGTTGGTGAGCTCAGCCCCGACATCTGCCTCGGAGCCTTCCCTCTCAGTGAGGCCTGGAGTTCCTATCTCTTCGGAGCGGGATCCTTCTGGTCTCTCTGATGGGGGAGCCTTCGAGGTGATGAGGAGTGTACTAGCCCCTGGGCTTAGTCAACAGTCAGTTCCATCATCTCCTGCCACTACAGTGCCTGCTGACGTCTCTTCCCACTCTTGCTCCCAGACCCAGAGATCCAACGCCTCAGCTTTCCCCATTGGGAATATCTTCCTCTTCCGAGACTTCTCCTGATCCGTCAGGTGAACCTCCGCGTAAGAGGACATGTAAGAGGAAACATCTAGACTTCCCTGAGTCTATTACATCTGATACTGACTTGGATGAGTCGGAGGGATCCCCAAGGTCCTCCTCTGAGGATGTCTTTCTCAGACATCCTACTCCTTAAGCAGAGGGGGAACTGGCCCTCCCTTAATCCTTCCGAGGACGAGTCAGTATACCTGGAGGCGTTCGGATCTCGACCTTCCACTTCCTGGGTGTCTCCGCCTTTCGACCCTCTTATGGATGTAGTGGCTCGGAAGGCGTGGATGGCCCCGGATTCGGTGGAACCTATTCCTACGAGGCCGCCTAAATTTATTACGGCCCCACCAGATAGACAATATTTGACAAAAGGTGTCCCGGTTGATGCCATGGTGGTGGCTGCAGCCACCAAGAAGGAACTAGCTGATCCTTCAGTACCTGTCCATCCTCCTAATAAGGATTCTAGGACTATGGACAGGTACGGCAAGCGGATTTTCTATTCAGCGACCTTTGCCATGGGATCGCTGAACTACTTGTCACTTCACCCGCCTTCAAACAGATGTTCTTAAAGAGTTGGGAGAAGTTTTAGAGGATCCGTCAGCTGCTGGGTCTCAGGATAAGATTAGCTCACAGCTAGGAATCCTTAACTCCTTTGTTAACTCCTCCATGCGGCTCATTTCTTATGCAGCCGATGGAGCGAGTAGGGCCACAGGCACAGGAGTGGCTTTAAGGCGTCAGTCCTGGATGCGGCTTTGTAATTTGGCAGACCCCTTCAAGGCGTCCTTCACAAACTCCCCTTTTGATGGTTCGACCTTGTTCGGACCTCAAGTGAAAGACACTTTGACTAGATGCGAACAAGATGGCAAGACTCTCTCTGCCGTAGGCGTCCGTTTCTCCACCCCTTCAAGACCTTACCCAAAAGGTCAGAAGGGAGGGAAAATGTGGTTCCGCAAATCTCAAGGAGTCACGCCTGATGCACGAGGTCAGTTTACCCCCAGAGGCAGAGGGGGTAACAACAACAGACGCTGCCCTAGGGGTAGAGGGGGGTCCGCAGAATCAGGGTAGCAGAGAGCCTCTTTCTGACAAACCCTTCCAGCATCCCTGAGATGTTGCCCGATTGTCCACCTTCGGAGGCAGTCGGAAGATTATCGCTGTACCCAATAGCCTGGCTTTCCCTTTCTCAAGACAAATGGGTACAGTCGATTATATCCGAGGGTTACAAAATTCCCTTTATTCAAACCCCAATTCTGCAAAAGGGAACCCTTCCAGACGTTCCACCCGGTCTAAGGGAACTAGCAGTACCAGAGATATCAAGACTGCTAGCAAAAAGAGCCATCCAGCCAGTCCCAGCAGACCAAATGGGATCCGTAATCTGCTCAAGGTTCTTTTTAGTTCCAAAAAAGACAGGGGACTGGAGACCAATATTAGATCTGAGCAAACTAAACAAGTTTGTAAAGAAAACAAGATTCCAGATGGTCACGCTTCAGTCCATTCTACCTTTCCTGGGCAAGGACAATTGGATGTGCTCGGTAGATCTTCAGGATGTGTACTATCACATAAAAATTCACAGGCGCTCCGGAAGATTTCTCCACTTTCGGCTGGGGACCAGTTGCTTCCAATTCAGGGCCCTGCCCTTTGGACTCACTACAGCCCCCAGAGTGTTCACCAAATGTATGACAGCGGTTACGGCTCACCTGAGACGTCAAGGATTCCAGGTGTTTCCATATCTAGAAGACTGGCTCCTCACTGCCACCACCAGGCATCAACTTCTTCAGGCCAGAGATTACACTATTCACATTTGCAGAGGGCTAGAGATTTCTATAAATTTCAAAAAATCTGCCTTGTCGCATTGTCAGTCTATTACTTTTATAGGCGCAAAATTGGACACCGTACAACTTTCAGCAAAGTTAACAGACCAAAGGATCTTGGACATTCAAAGTCACGTCCAGGTGATTCTTCTCAGCAACAAAATTCAGGCCAGATTTACTCTGAAAGTATTAGGTCTTATGGGGGCTGCCATAACACTTCTTCCCTTTGCCCGCTTTTACATGCGTCTTCTACAATGGATGCTATTCGCCCAATGGTCCTTTCAACAACTTCCCATGCGTCACAGGATCATAATAACTCCAAATTGCAAAAGGCATCTGACCTGGTGGATATCGTCCCCTCAAGTCCATCAGGGCAGACCCTTTGTTCCTCCTGCTCCGGTCGCCACGGTTACATCGGACGCCTCCCTGATCGGGTGGGGGGGGGCATTATCAGGGCAGGATGGTCTATGGCACTTGGCAACCTTTCGAATACCACCTGCACATAAATGTCCTAGAGATGAGAGCAGTGCTTTTAACGTTGCAAGTCCTCAACGACTCTCTTCCCCTGCAAACTATTGCAGTCCAAACGGACAATATGTCCGTAGTGTGGTATATCAACAAACGAGGCGGAACCAAGTCCTATCCACTGTGTTGAGAGGCTCTCAGACTTTGGCAGTGGGCAATCTCTTCTCAGCGGTTTATGATAGCAACACATATCCCCGGGAAATCCAACATCATAGCGGACAGGTTGAGCAGAGCTATTCTCATGCCTCACGAGTGGTCTCTCAAACAATCAGTGACGGAAGAGGTTTTTCAGGAGTGAGGCCTTCCTTGCTGCGACCTTTTTGCTACACCTCAAAACAGCAAATGCCCAGACTTCTTCTCTCTCTTCCCCCTTCCAGGCCATCCCCCCAGAGACGCTCTAACCCAAGATTGGCCCCGGGGACTTCTTTATGCCTTTCCACCTTTTCCTCTGATACCTCAAGTAATTCAGAAAGCAACCGCCATGAGAGCCAAGTTGATTCTCATTGCCCCTCATTGGCCTCGACAGATATGGTTTCCGTTCCTACATCGTTTTCTCTTGGTACAGCCATGGCATCTGGACCCGGTTCCAGATTTTCTGACCCACCAGTCGGGGCAGCTGCACCAATCCATACCTTCTCTCAACCTCACTGCTTGGTTGCTCCACTTCCATCGTTAGCCAGGCTTCCTATGATTTCTAATCCCGTCCGGGATATCATAGTAGCTTCCCTAAAATCCTCTACCAGAAGGATTTACACTAGTAAATGGCAACGTTTCTCCTTCTGGGCAAAAGCTAGGAACATAGACCCCTATACTGCTCCGATTCATTTGGTCTTAGACTTCCTAGCTGAGATTTTTCATTCAGGATCCTCTTCCTCCACAGTAAAAGTTCAGCTGGCAGCCATTTCGAATTTTCATATAGGCCTTTTGGACCACAACATTGTCACATAAACTTTGTAAGGCATTCCTTCGAGGTATCTTTTTACTTAAACCTCCGATTAGAGACCCCCCACCACAGTGGGATCTAAATTTAATTTTAACATCCTTGATTCTCCCCCCTTTCGAACCTGCGGCTGCCTGTTCGTTGAAATTTCTTTCTTGGAAGACTCTCTTTCTAGTCGCTATTACTTCTGCCAGGAGAGTATCTGAGCTTCATGCGCTCTGCATTCGTCTCCCTACTTAGTTTTCCACAAAGACAGGGTATCTCTAAGGACTAATCCGTCTTTCTTACCCAAAGTGGCATCGCAGACGAACCTAAATCAATCCATTGATCTTCCAGTGTTTTTCCCAAATTATTCTGATAGAGCGGAACAAAAATTACATGGTCTTGATGTTCACCGCCAGCTCAGATATTATCTAGACAAAACTAAACATTTTAGGAAATCTGATCAACTGTTTCTATCCTATGCAGAGAACAGGAAAGGCCTTCCAGTTTCCAAGGTGACTTTATCTAGATGGCTGTCTTCTGTGATTACTTACATTTATCAGCTCAGAGGTAAAGAGTTGATTTCTAGGCCAAAAGCCGATTCTACCAGAGCTCTAGCTACATCTACAGCTTTTCAGGCTAGACTTCCAATAGACACTATTTGTGCAGCAGCCACATGGGCCTCTCCTCATACCTTTGTTTCACATTACAAATTAGACTTGGCCTCCAGAGACAGAGCGAATTTTGGTTCCACCATTCTCAAGAGTCTGTTCCATTGAGCCACCCAGGATAGAGGTTCTAGGGATGCGGTCACATCCAGCAAGAATGAAGGCGAGATTGACAACTTAACATTAAGAAGTTATGTACCTACCATAACGTTCCATGTTAGTTGTCTTCTCTCGCCTTCTTTCTTGCGTCCCGCCCTTCATCCCCCTAGCCTGGTCAGACCGAGAAGATTATGCCTCTTCTATTAAGAGGCTTTATCCTTTTTTCTAGCTAATCCGCTTCAAGTGTCACTAGATTAGGTTGATCCTTTTCAGATGATTATGATGATTATGATCGTCATTTTTAGTATTGTTACTTTACTTCCTCCTTTACAGTTGGAAGAATATTTTCCTAATTTCCTTAGCTACCAAACGAGATCTGGGTAGTCTCTGCCTTGCATCATGGGATATAGGGTTGCCTCGAGCTGGTAAAATTAACTCTCGAGCTTAGCAAGTGCCGAGGATCGGCTCCGAACCCATCCAGCAAGAAAGAAGGCGAGAGAAGACAACTAACATGGAACGTTATGGTAGGTACATAACTTCTTAGTTTCACCTGTGCTTCTGTCATTTCCGAGAAACTACACTTTTCCGGTATTATTGTGGGCCCTTTTGAAGGTGAGAGGGAGGTGAAGCTTGCACTGAATCTATCTGCCAGTATGTTGGCAATATCAGTAGGTTCAGTATATTTTGTGCTATTTTGCACCATCTCAGAGCATATCTGCTAGTTGCCACTTAGATTCTTGACATAGCTAAAGAAGGCTTTGTAGTTATCTTTCGAATCCTTGGCTATTTTTCTTTTGAAGTTAGCCTTGGATGATTTTATGCGGGTCCTTAGTTTCTTAGTGATACTGATCAGGGATGTCTTTCCTTCTTGTGTGTTGCTTTTTTTCTGAACTAGTTTCCTCCTTTTGTTATAGAACCTGTTTATGGCAGGGGTCCAGCAGACTGGTTTCCTTCTCTTAGGGGAGTGAGTCTTGGTTTTGCTAGGGATGGCACGATCCATGCATCCTTGTAGGTGCTCATAGAGTGCAATTGTAAAGGATTCTGCATCTTGGGCAGTGTTATCCTTTAGCGTGGGGGCTATGTAACTTACCACCTCTGCCTTAAGTAAGGTGATAAATCTAAAGAAAGTGCCTAGGTCCGCTTGTAGAAATATTTAGTAGTTAAGAAACCGAGGGTGGCCACTATATTCGGCATACCGAAGATACATAAGGATATGCTGAACCCACCCCTCAGACCAATAGTTTCAGCTGAGGGATCCAAAACAGCCCCTTTAGCTAAGTTTATAGATGTTAAGACCAAACATATATGGACTAACAACAAACTAATTTTAAAAGACTCTTGGGACTTTTTGGGTGAACTCAAACAGGACAAGTTTAGAGAGGATATCAGGTTTATCACAATAGACGTTATTGACCTGTTTGGAAGCATACCACATGTAGAGGGTATGAGTCTTTTTGAAGAAGCAGTGTTTGAAGATGTTGATATGAGTCTTAATGATAAAGTAGCAAGCGTGATACTTATGGACACTGTGTTAAAATATAATTTCATTATGTTTGGCGGGGAGTTTTACCAACAGAAGACGGGGGTGTCTATGGGGGCCGCTTGTGCCCCCACCTTCGCTAATATTGTACTTTCCAAATGGGAAGAGCAGTTTATCATTAATTGTGAGTTTAAGGAACTATGGACATTGTATCACAGGTTCCTAGACGATATTGTTATTTTTTGGACTGGGAGTGAGGCAAAATTCTTGGAATTTATGGATTATATTAATCATACTACTAACTATTTGAGGTTTACCTATACCATTAGCACAGAATTTTTGAAGTATCTGGACATAGAAGTATATAAAAAACTAGGTAAATTTGAGAGTAAGGTGTATAGGAAGGAAACCTATGTCAATTCATACTTGCATTATAATAGTGCCCACCCATACCATAGTAAAAAGAACATTGTCAAAGGACAATTTGTACGAGGTTCTCGAATGACATCTAATGACTCAGACTTCCAGGATGAATGTACATTGTTACATAACATGTTCAGGGAACGTGGTTATCCAGAGGAATTTATAGGTAAATTAAGAAAAGAGGTAGAGGATGGAAGACTGGATAGATTCAAACCTATTTTGGGTAAGGGCAATGAATTTAAAATGGGGTTTGGGCAACCTGCAGAAAGTAATAGCAAAGAGAATAACCAAGTTAACTACAGGAGAAGCTTAGTTTTGGAATATAATAGTTCCAATACAAAATTATGGGACATTTTTAAAAAAGAATGGAACAAATTCAGTACTTTAACGGATATCGAAGAGATAACTAGAATGACACCCAAGATAGTATTCAAAAATCCACCTAATATAGGAACCATCCTTGAAAGAGGTAACAAAAGAGACAAGGAAGGTAAAAACAGGAGATTGGGGACATACAAGTGTGGAAGATGTCATCAGTGCCCATATATTATTGATAAGCCGGAGATATATATTGACAGTAGGAAGAGGAGAATCACAAGTAGGGCCCATTATAATTGTGAAAGTAGGGGGGTTGTTTATATAGCTATATGCCAAATTTGCCAGTCTTTCTACGTAGGAAAGACTGAAAGATGTTTGAAACGCAGAGTTTATGAACATTACTATGATATCTCTAGAGCGAAAAATACTAATGCACTATACAAACATTGTAATGTATGTCCTGGAGCTAGATATGAATTTTTTGTGTTGGACCAGGTTAAGCCTGATAATAGGGGAGGACTTTGGGAAGAAATCCTCGAAAATAGGGAATTATGGTGGCAGGTTTACTTGGATTCTAACAATATCCCAGGAATGAATGAATTTTTAACAATTACACCCCTATTAAAAATAAGGGCCAATAAATTATAGGGTAATTCCAACTGTGGACACTAGAGGGCATTTGAACATTGTGGATCTCCAGTCCTTTAATTTTACACATACATCATTCATTTATTTAGTGGTTAAAATGGTTTTTTAAATTGTCTTTTTTTAAACTTCTTGTTCTATATATTTCATAACATATTTTTTAATTCAATAATTTATAATAAGTATTTATTATGGATCAGTTTTTAAGGATGAATGTTTGTTTTTAATTCTTGACACAGGAGTTTTTAACAAAAGCACGTAGCACTTTATGACACAGTCATTAATATTAATGAATTAAATGAAGTACTGATATGATAGGTGTTTTTGAAATGAAATTTAGCCAATGAAACAGTATCTAATTATTTCATTCAAGTATTCAAACGTGTGTAAATGTTTTTTATTTTGTCTGATGAAGTCTTTTCTGACGAAAACGCAGTTTTCGCAAAGTGCATGTAAGAGCGTTTATTCTGTTTGGGACATTGCTGCTATTGGATTTACTTATTAGTGTGATTATTTTTATTCTGTGAAATAAAATCGTTTGGTACACCTACAAGCGGACCTAGGCACTTTCTTTGGATTTATCAGTTTGTTTTGAGTGCCTACACCTGTTTTTTTCGGTCTTAAGTAAGGTGAAGTTTGCTGTAGAAAAGTTTTTTACTGTGGTTTCCTTGGTTGGGAGGTGGTGAGGTGTGGACATCCAGGGCGATTAGTTTATGTTCTGAACTAACCAGTAACGGGTTGTTGGTGATGACCAGGTCCAGTATGTTGTGGCCTCTGGTAGGGGAGTTTACCAGCTGATCCAGGGCATTTGAGTTGATAAATTCCAGGAAGCGCAGAGCCTGGGAGTTTGTACTAGAGTAGTTTTCCCAATTAATGGTAGGGTAATTGAAATCTCCCAAGATCAGAGTGTTCGGTAGGACCTTGATGTTTTCCAGTGTCTCCAGAAAGGCAGAGTGGTGGTCCTGGGTCATGGAGGGTGATCTGTAGCAGGCCACAATTTGCATTGCAGATTTGCCCGATGTTAGTTGCACATGGATAATCTCAGAGGTATCATGTTGCGCCACTAACCTGGAGGTGTGGGTATCTTTGATGAATATGGATACACCCCCTCCTTTTGTGTTTCGGTCTGTGTTCTGTGGCCGAAATGTGTGGTATGAGTTGTAGCCCAGTAGTGCTGGAGTGCTCTCAGGATCCTTGAACCAGGTTTCCGTTACTGCACAGATGTCTATGTTCTCCATACTTAGGAGTGCTTTGAGCGCATGCATTTTGAGATTTAAACTCCTGGCATTGAGTAGCATAACCCTCATTTTTTTACTTGTGCTGTTTATGGAGGTGGGTTTGAATTTTGAGCCTTGCCTAAAAAAGGCACTATGGGGGCAGCAAGAGCCTTGGCCAGTATTCAAAAGCCAAGGGGTGACATGTGCAAGCTGTCTCTTGCGAAGCAACGCATCTTGTCATCCCAGGCTGACAGGCACTGGATCCCCTTTGAGTGACACCAAAAGCTTAGCCAATTGTTGAAATTGATCATTTTTTCTTTATACTGAGGTATCATTCTTGGTGAGGGCAGGATGCTACCTGGGGTCAGGGTCATACCCGCCTGGGCTACATGATCAGAGAGCTCTTCTATGTCTCTCTTCATGTAGTCCAGGGAGATACGGCTCAGGTCATTCACACCAACATGAACAATGACAGAGTCATATTTGTACTTGTTCTGGAGTGACCCGAGTGCTTGTGTTATGTGGCGGATTCTGGCTCCCTACAGGCAGCTAACAGTAACCTTCTCCTTGTCCAGCCTAGTGAGTGGAGCGTCAGTGTGCCTGACTATTGAGTCACCTATTTCTAGTGTGTTAGGCATGTTATTTCGCCTTAAGGGCTGTGATTGTGCAGCACATTGATTTTGTGTTTTGTGTTGTCTGGTTTGTGACGGGAGGTGCAGGTTTTGTGGGTGTCTGCTTTGGAGCTCTCCAATGCTTTTGCAGGTTTTTATTTAGAGCCTCCGAGTATGATTTCGTGTATTTGTGGATTTGTTGCCAGTGCTGGTTTAGTAGGTCTGTGCGAGGCTGGAGGTGTGGTGCAAGTGTTGACCTTCTCCTCATGACTGTCTGTTCCAGTCTTGGGTGGAGATGCCTTAGCCTCCAGTTTGGCTGTATAATTGCATCTCTCTCATATGTTAGTGTTTTGTGGTAGGAGGAGAGAGGGCTGTCTGTGTACATGAGGCAGTTGTAACATTGCCTCAGGATACCCAGATTCACCAGTTGGATTGGAGAGTACACCTGAAGTTGCCCATTGGTCATGCCTGAATAGTAGGGTGAGCTGCTTAGTCGCTTGGTTGGTGAGGGGTGGATAAAGAGCCTTGCCCTGCTGGGCAGTCAAGTGTCGGGGTATATTAGTGCCTGCTATTAGGTCTGAGCAAGTGCTGGACTTTAGGATACTTTTTGAGTGTTTAGGTTGAGAGTTAGACTAGTTTCAAGTGAAAAACTGAAGAGGAGACTTAGTGGAGCCGGGAATAATTTAACCCTAGCTAACCGGTGCTGCCCAGCGCACAAAACCGTGCAACGCATTTTTTAAACTACTAACTTCTGGGCTGGAACCACTCCTCCAGGGACAGATGGCTGCTCAAAGTTCCCCTCTCTCACAGGTGAACAAAGAATCTTCCCTCTATCCAAGTAAGGTATGGGCAACTGAGAAACTTAATGCCTTCTGATTCTCTGTTTAAATTGCTATTGCAGTCCTGATTCCCATTACATCATTTTTTTACACTTTCCTGGTGTTCCCAAGCTGACAGAAACTGCATTTACATTCTTTTACACGTAGGCAGAAACCAGAGCAATAAAGGACATTCCACATGTAAATTCTGGTCATTAACTTTAGCCTTAAAACAATAGGCAGGAAGCCTTCATCTAGCCCGGCCGGAGCCGAATTGTAAACATCAAAGTCGTGAAATAATTTAAATTTCAAAGGACAGACAAGAAATGCTTGACTTAGGTTTCTTGACAGTAGAGGGCAATGTGGCTACATTGTTTTGAGTTCATAATTTCACAGCATATTCTTTCATTTAAGAGAAAACAAGCCTGTAGTTCAACATTCATATTTACAAATGACAGAATTATATATAAAATCCTATCTGGCTAGGCTGACAGCCTTCACACATCTCTACCAGTCTTCACGCCATAAACCAGGGGCCTTAAATGTGATATCTGCATGCACAGTCCCCAGAGCTTTTTGGCTGCAGACAACCTACTCATCGTACGGTTGCTCCTTCTCAGACGTCGAATCAGTAAAGCTAAGGAACCTGTTGGGTTTCTGTTTTTTCTTGTTTTGCCGATTGTTATTGCTTAGGCTTAGTTGTTGTAGCCTTTAGCTGATGTCAGGTAAAAAGGAAAAATGCCAATGCGGGTGCCAGATACCCCATAAAGACGCCCATGATAGGTGTGTTTTTTGCTTAGGCCGGGAGCATGACCATTCCGCCTGCTCAATTTGTCAGTCATTTCTGCTGAAGACCCTACGCAGCCTTTTGGCCGCTTTAAACCTCTACCTAGAAAAAACAGCACTTTAAACCGTTGGCTCTTAGAATGGATCCTGCATCAGAGGCCACATCTGAACCTCCGCACAAGAAGGCCAAGATTCCTAGGCCTTCCTCGCCTGCCTCTTCGCTACCGCCCTGCCAACTGCTGATCTAGGAGTTGAGCGCCCAGCAGATTAGTAGACTTCGACTTCATTTAAGGAAGCTGTTGCACAGCCGATCGGCACATCCTCTGAGCTTACCCAGACACGGGCTACCATTGATGTCGAGGGGGAACCAGATTCTGTGGTACCTCCAACTTAAGCAGGGCTTCCTCTCCACAGCACGAATGGATGCTGGACAGGAAAGTCTTCCTAGACATAGCCCACTGATGGGATACTTCACAAATAGACCTGTTTGCCTCCCCCCAGAACAGGCAGCTGCTGACCTTCTGCTCAAAGACCTACTCCCCTCTAGCATGGAGAGTGGATGCTTTCAACATCTCTTGGGAGGGGAAGTTTCTTTATGCCTTCCCAATGATTCAGAAAGTCCTCCTGAAATATAATGGACAAACCAAAGATCTTGTTAGTGACACCCTACTGGCCAAAGCATCAGTGGTTCCCCCTACTTCACAATTTAGCCAAGGGCAATCACTACAAGTTATCCTACAAGGTGGACCTACTGACACAAGACAAAGGAACTCTCCTCCACCCACACTAGCAGATATTATCTCTGACTCTGTGGGTGGTGATGAACTTTTGATCCCCTTCAGACACCATTACTCAGAGGACTTGCTTTCAGTCCTGAGGGAGGCAAGGAAACCTACCACCAGAAAATCTTATCTAGCTAAATGGGAAAGATTTACAAAGTGGTGTCTGGACAAGGGAAGGGCCCCTTGCTCTGCTGATGCCCCCCTTGTTCTTGCTTGTGTGTCAATTGATTAAAAGCGGACTTTCCTATTCAGTGAAAGTGCACCTTTCTGCTATGTCAGTCTGCTTACCCCTTGATCCTCCCTTGCTAGCCAGGCTGTATGTAAAGCTCTTTCTTAAAGGGGTCTTGCACATGAGACCGCCAAAGAAGCCTATCCCTCCACCTTGGGACCTTAACTACATCCTGGAAAAACTTATCCAGCACCCTTTTGAACCAGCTGGGACTTCTTCCCTACAGATGTGTACATGGAAAACTGTCCATCTGGTGTCCATCACTTTAGCCAGAAGGGTGTCAGAGTTGCAGGCCTTAATGGCCTGCCCCCCCTACACCACCTTCCACAAAGACAGTCACCTTGCAAACTAATCCCTCCTTTATACCCAAGGTGGTCAATGACTTGTCTCTAAATCAATCTGTCCGTCTACCCACTTTCTTTCCCTCTCCAACTAATAAAGGGGAGAGGATACTGTACTTGTATGTGCACAGGCAACCATGATTCTACCTGGGCAAAACCATTAGGAAATCTAAACAACTCTGTGTCCTTCCACCCCAGAGCCCTGGGCAAGGCAGTCTCCAAACAAACCATCGCATGCTGGATCAGGAAAACCATTTGTTTGTGCTACTCCCACCCTGGAAAAAAAAACAGTGGGAGTAAAGGTCCATTCCAGTAGAGCAGTGGCCGCCTCCAAGGCTTTCATAAAGTGTCTGGACACAGCATCCATTATTGAAGCAGCCACATGGTCCACTATCCACACTTTGACCAAACATTACAAACTTGACCAAGTCTCCAGAGCACAGGCAGGATTCTCCAGGGCAATCCTACAGGGCTTTGTAGAGTCCTCTTCAGCATCCGCCACCCTCTCATCCTCTTAAGTTGTGGTACTCTCCCATAACTAGAATACGGCAACATAGGAATAGGAGGACATAGAATAGTTGTGTGAAATCTTGCCATAACCATAGATGTCCTTCTCTTCCATTTTGCAGTATTCCTTCCCACCCACCATTACCCCCAATTCATTTTCCTTTATTCCCAGCTAATACCTGGACCCATCTTTGCTACTGAAGGACACCAAGGTCACACACCTGTCCTCACTGGCATTCCTCCTTGTTGTTTGCCTTTTGGCTCTTTCCCGGTAAGGGGTCGCCACAGTGGAACTCCGGTCCGCTAATGATTGGCAGTAGATTTTTATGAAACGCTGAGGTGCCAGCTCGACGCCCAACCTTCAACGAAGGCATGCCAATTTACACACGCATGTCTTTCCAACACCACCCAACTGCGGGGAGGAGATGCAGACTCCACACAGAAGGCACTCCCAAGCCATGCCAAGAATCGAACGGGAGAACCTCTTGCTGTGAGGTAACAATGCTACCGCCGTACCACCACGGCATTACTGGCATTCCTCCTGCTGGGTCTTATTCTCTACCTGCTGGCCTTCAAGTTCTGAGGATTGAGAGAGCAGAAGTCACATTTAAGGCCCCTGGTTTATGGTCTTAGGTCTGACATCCCACACACGGTGCAACAGCCAAGCTGAAGCTTTTGTATAGAAGTCGACGTATGAGTCACCTGAGGGCAGGAAATCCCACAACTAGAATACTGCAACACGGAAGAGAAGGACATCTATGGTTATGGTAAGATTTTACACAACTATTCTTTCTTGCACATCTGTATTGTGTCCTATGTTTAGATCATTGTTGCAGTATTCCAAATTGTTGGGAGAGTCCCAAAGCTTATGAAGCATGAAGGGTGGTTGGATGAGAAACTGAAGAACTGTCCAATAATCCAGCGATGACTGACTTAGCAAAGGTGGCTTTGGATTTAGAAATGGATTTAGGCATCCACTTTGTAGTGTTTGGTAAACATATGTACAGAAGACCAAGTAGCTGCTGCTTGGATGGAGTCTCCTTATATAAAGCTCCAGATGAGGCCACTGCTCTAGCAGACTGTGCCATTGCTGGATATGTTAAGGATTTGCCATGTTGAATGTAGCAAAAAATAATGGATTTAGAAATCCAGATTTTTTTTTTTATTTAACATGTGTTAACCAGGAAAGTCCGATGGGACAGAGGCCATTTTCAGCAGAGGCCCTGGGAAAAATGCTCCAGATGCATGTCTTTGGCATGCGGGAGGAAACTCGCATGAATGCAGGAAGGACATCCAGACTGCAAAGATGGCACACAGCAGAAAATCGACCTGGCAAACCTCTTGTTGTGAGGTGACCGTGCCAACTGCTGCACCAGTGCGCCACCCAGATAGCGATGATTTGCATGGAGACTGGGTTCCCTAACTTGAAAACTAGAAAGGACAACCAACTGGTCAGACTTGTAATATCCTTAGTCTTATCCAAATAGAATCTTGAGTTGTCTATGCATATCAAGATAATGCAGAATCCTCCTGTCTTCCTTGTTTTGTGGATTAGGGAAGAAGGTGGGAAAATTAATGACCTGGTTGAGAGAGAGTTCATTTACCACTTTAAGCATAAAGGATGGCTTGTCCCTCAAGAGCACTCTGTCCTTATGAAAAATAAGGACGGGAGGGGGGTTGCCATAAGGACCTGTAGTTTGGAGAGTCATCTAATCAAAGTAAGGGCTAGAAGAATGTTTTTACAAATACATAATTTGAAAGAGGCAGAGGCTCCTGGTTCGAAAGGGGAGAGGATGAATTTTTCCAGCACAAGGCTGAGGTCCCAAGCAGTTGGGATAGCTTTCCTATGAGGATTTAGATGGTGTACACCTTTTAGGAACTGGCTTACCACTAGTCTTGACAGAAGAGGATTATTCAGAGGTAGAGAAGCACAGATGGTTGAAAGGTGTGTTACTGATGGAGGAATATGCTGGAGCAGATTTCAGCAGCACACAAATGAGGGCCATAGGGGGTATTTATTTAACATTTGTTTGCTAGGAAAGTGCTACTTGGAACTAAGCCAATTTTCAGCGGAGGCCCAGGGAGAAACACTCCAGGTGTTTGTCTTTGTAACTTGGGAGAAAACCCACACAAATACAGGGATGACATGCAGACTCCGCACTGAAGGCACTCAAGCCAAGACTCGAACTGGAGAACCTCTTGCTGTGAGGCGACAACACTACTGCTGCACCGCTGGTTATTGGAATGTATTGGATTCTATTTATAAACATGAAATCAGATGGTAAATATCTTCTATTTGGCGATGTAAGATTTCGTGGTAGTAGGTCTCCCTGCCTACTGGAGAACCTGTAGCGCGTCTTCAGAAACTTGTGCTCAAAAGGGATCAGAATCTTATCCATATTGTCAGGTTGAGAGATGACAGGTTAGGATGAAGCAATGAGCCCTTCTTTCGGATAAGCAAGTCCACTGTGAGGAATAACTTGTGGTGATGACTGTTGATCTCCAGAAGCATCTTTGGGTTGTCTCTGAATCCTTAAGACATTGTGAAGAAGAAGGAAGTAGAGGGAAGGCATATAGGAGCCATTTTTCCAGGTTAGGGGACAGTATGTCTTTGTATAAAAAAAGAGGAAGGTTGTTGATGGAGGCAAGTAGATCTGTGGAACTCCACATTTATGGACTGGGTCTGGGAAGATCCCTGTTCAGCATCAATTCCTGGGGATCTTCTCTTGATCTGCCTAGAAAGTCTGCCATGACATTGTCCTCTTGGGGAATGCACTCAGCTTGGGAGGGAGAGGTTTGCTTTTGTAGCCTGCTGTCATGCCAAAAAGAGCCCGTATGCACAGTTAAGAGGATCTAGTGTGTCTGCTTATTCATGTACCACATATGGTCTGTGAACACTCTTAAGGGACCTAGATTCAAGAGTGGGAGAAGATTTGTAGGGCCTGTGTTAGTGTCCCCATCTCCTTCAGGTTGATGTGCTCTAATTTTAGATTTGGTGGTCATTGTCCCTAAACCCTCAGGTTGTCTGACTATGCTCCCCGTGTATTGTCTTCATCTGTGCCTAATTCCTTTCACAGTGTCTGCACTTTGAAAGAAACCTGGGCTGAGGTTTGTATGTGATATCCACCACAGAGTTTCTTCCTTTAGGCAAATTAGAAAAGTAATCTGGGTGTCCAGGGGATGGGAATGTTGGAACCAGGTGGATTTCAGGTACCACTGCATCTAGTGAAGGGGGCCATGGGGAATGGCTGCAGCCTTGACTCTCTTGCTGTACAAGCCTGAAGAGAGTGGAAGTAACTGCTGAAGCACAGCCCTTAGGTAGATGGGCCTGAATAAGTCTGACTAGTCGGCGGCCCAAGAAAATTAGGTTTTGGGCTGGTTACATTGTGGATTTCAGTTGATTGAGAGCCATAGACCCTGAAGTGTAGGGACAAGGTGAAGCTGACATGAGTCAAGCATCTGCTAAGAAGGATACCTGTTTTAGCAGGTCATCCAAATAAGTGAATGTCTGGATGTTCTTTGTGTTTCGCTGTTGCAGTCATCACATTTGGGTTATCTGCTTGCAGTAGCCCTCAGTCGGCCTAATTATCAAAGTCTTGGGTCCTGCATCGGTTGCTTTCTCATCTTCTGTGACGTCAGGTAGTCAGGGGTTTAAAGCATGCAGCCGACGCCATTACATCAGTCTTTCTTGCCGCGCAGTGCCCGAAGCAAAAGCAATTCGCAAGTGCCAGTCGACAGACTCCTGAAATTTTCTTTTTCGAGTTTCAGAACCAAAGTCTTCAACTAAAGCTAAGTACCCCGTTGGGGAAACTTTTTCTTGCTCTAAACCAATGTCAGTAAAAGTCAGTAATTGTAGTTCTTGTGGAAAGCAAATACCTCATAAAGATTTTAATTCGTACTGTATTTATTGCCTAGGCCCTGACCACGACGTACCTCGCTGTCGGTTTTGTGCCTTATTTAAGCAACAAACTATTCATCGTTTGTATATTTTCGCTTCTAAATATTTTGGTACTCTGTTCAATTATCCAGATATGTCTTAGGTAAGCTATCAGACTACCGACATTCCGAAAAAACGTAAAGATAAAGACAGAGATGGGCCGCCTAGGTCCAAAGCTGCCGACGACGCTTCTAAGCCAATTCACCGGTACTCAGTGAAGCGCTTTTGCAGCCCCTGATACCTGCCACTTCAGATTCGCAGGCCCTCTACTGAGACCCATTTGGAGTCCGGTATGCAGCGAGATGCTTCAACTGTGGAACCTGTGGATGTTTCTACCTTGGGGTGGGTCCATAGCCACTGTGCAGGCACGGCTTCTGAGGGTGTGTTCAGGCCTACTGACTTGCATATTAAACCAATGCCATCTTCTTCTTCAAGGCCTAAAACTTGAACCATGCCTAGAAAACCGACGCCCAGACCGCATGGTCAGGCCTCTATGCCTAAAAAGCAAATGATAAGAATGGCTGAAGACCTTATTACTTTAATCAATGGAAGCCAACCTTCCCTCTCTGAAATCTAGGACTGAATTTGCTTATGGTACTTCTGCACCAAAAACACCAAAAGGGAACACAAATGAGAGCAGCCAAACTGGATTTTTTTTCAAATTTTCTTTACTGCAATTCTGGTACCTCGGCCTTCGCCTTCACATGGAATATCATTACATTGCTTTGACCAGTATATATACACCCATTTAATTCACAGTGATTAAACAATTATTCAATAATACAATAAATCAATTACTCATTCAATTTAATGCCAACAATATCATTTTATTTAATTCTATCAAATATATAAATATAATACTTATTTCAATCAAATTTCCAAATTCATTCCACTGGGAAATAGAGTCCTATAATTAATAATAAATCTGGATTCCATATCTAACTTATGTTGAAAATTAATATTTGCTTCCCCTCCCTCATAAGGTTTAGCCAAAATGCTAAACTTAAAATCAGTACATTCACCCCCATGAAATTGATGAAAATGGTTAGCCACAGGACTATCCAGTCTGCTATTTCTAACATCTCCTAAATGTTCCATTATTCTTTGTTTGACCCTACATTTGGTTTGTCCTGTGTACCATTTTTGATCTTCACAATTACATCCAATAATGTATATAACCCCAAAGGAGTTACAATCAAAATTATCCAGCGCTTGATGTAACACCCCATTGATTTTGTGACCATCCAAATTAATAATTTTGTTACAAACTTTACAATTTCCACAAGCAAAGGTACCTGCATTACCCACTCTTTCTCTTTTACCCTTGCTCCTAACTAGTTCTTTCAAATTTTTACAGCTGGAATAAGAGAAAATGATATTATTTGGTATTATATTTTTCAAATATTCATCATTAATAATTATGGGCCACATATTCAACACAGTTTTTTTCAGAACTGAAGAAAAGGGAGAAAATCTATTCACAAAAAATATTTTATCCATTTGCATAAAACTAATCTGATTGTTATATAATGATTCATTGACTCTCTTCCTTTTATACTTATCACAACGTCCATTATTTTTGATGTTTAATGTTTTTTCAACCTTAAATCTATGTGTTTGAATATTGTCCCATAAATAACCTCTGTCACTTAACTTTTGACAGATAGTATCAAATTCTCTTGGAATATTAATAACTTCAGAAGTATTTTCCGCTATTCGTTTGAATTCTCCCAAGGGTAATGAATTAATCAAATGAACACTATGCATGCTTGTAGCATGCAAAAAATTATTCACTGCCGTGCTCTTATGGAAAGGCTTATGTTCGATTTCTCCATTTGAACCAACATAAAATTGTACATCCAAAAATTGGATGGTATTTGTGTTTACTGTATAAGTAAAATCTAAGCCACATGGATTTGACCTTAAACTGAAAATGAACTCATTAAAATCATTGGGGTTTCCTCTACACAAAAATAAAAGATCATCTATAAATCTCTTATAAATTAATACATTATTCTGAAAAAACTTGTTTGTATACATGAACAAATTTTCAAAATAACCCATGAAAATGATAGCATAGGAACGTGCGAAACTAGCACCCATTGCAGTTCCTTCTTTCTGTAAAAAATACCTTTTGTCAAATTCAAATACATTGTGTGTAAGGCAAAATTCCAAAAGTGAAATTATGTAATGAGTCCTAGGTCCTTCCCCTAATAGAGTGTATATAGCCTCCAAACCCCACCTAGTGGAAATAGATGTATACAAGGAAACTGCATCTACACTAGCCCAATAGTAGTTGTCTTGCCAGATTTTCCCCCTGAAATTGTCACAAACTTCTTTAGTGTTTTTGACATGTGAAGGAATTCTTTTCAATTGTTGTTTAAGAACAGAATCCAAAAAAATACCAACATTTTGTAAGAATGCCCCCCTTCCTGAAACTATTGGGCGTCCTGGCGGATTTTCCAAATCCTTATGTATTTTTGGTAAGATGAAAAACCTTGCATTGTTTGGACTTTTTATGAATAACTTTCTAACATCCTCTGGGGAAAAAAGTCCTAGCCTTTCACCTCTTTCCAAAAGCTCAAATAAAGCATAGTTATATTCTGTTTTAGGATTTGTGGATAAAGAAACATATACATTTCTATCTGACAACAAGTTTAAGGCTATAGAATTGTATCTTACTTTACTGAACACAACCCAATTGCCTCCCTTGTCTGATTCCAAAAAAATAAAATCATCACTCATCCTTCTTATTTCACACAGGGCTTGCCATTCTTCTCTACACAAATTATATTTCTTCATTTGTTTTTTAAACAAAAAATATTCTTTAGTAATCTGCTTATTTAATATTTTTTCAAACATATTAATGCAAAAGTTATTACACAATGGGTACTTCTGACGAGGATTCTGAAATTTCTGTTTCCAGAGGATTTCTCTTTTGGTAAAACCTTGCATTCTCTTGGGGAGCATTTTCGCTGGGAATGCCAGGATTACTCTAATTCTAAAAAGAGGTTTAGGGATTTCTTACTCTTGCCCCTGCCCCTGCCCCTGCCCCTGCACAGGCCTTTAGCTATCCCTCCTGTACTAGACATTGTTGTTGCCTTTTCGAAATCTACCTTGGCCCCTGACTCTCTACCTCCTGCTCCCAGAAAACCTGATAGATATTACAGGGTTCCTGACTCTCACAAGTTCCTTTTTAAAAATTCTACTGTGGATCCTGAGACCATTTCACAGGGACCCAAGGGCATTAAGGCTACTACTGCCAAAAATCCTACCCCCTCTGATAGAGACTTCAGGGCGCTGGATAGACTGGGTAAGAAGGTATACACTTATGCAACCATGGCCATTAGGGCCTTAAATTGTCAGTTTCATATGTTGAAGTAGCAGCATATTATTGGATTCCTTAAACAGAAAATGATGTTGATTCCTGATTGTGCTGGAAATAAGGATTTACAGGATTTAATGCATTCTGCTGAACAGGTTGGAAAACGTACTTTGCAATGTGGTTTTGATTCACTAGAGGCATCTTGCATGGCTACTGTGACTGGGTCTGTACTTAGAAGACATGCTTGGCTTAAGGAGCAATCCTTGCCAGATCATGTTAAAGCTAATTTGCTGGATGCTCTCTTAAATCAGGACCGCCTGTTTGGCAACAAAGCAGAAGTAGTTCTTAAAAAGATGGAGGAAAAAGCTAAATCTATGCAAACTGTTAGATTTCCTACAAGTACAGCCTCCAAGATTTAGTGGGTGTTGGCCTTCTAAGAATTGGTCCTTTCCTGCCTCTTCCAGGCTTTCAGTCCAAACCCAGAACCAGCAGAACGCCCAGGCTTCAGTCCCAGGGTACACAGGACTAAGCAGTGGGGGGCTCCCACTTCCAAATCGGAGTGGTAAGACTCCCCGTATGGTAAACTGTCTCAATGACTTAATTTTAAAACTTCCAAGCACTTCTCAGCTGCCTGCTCCTTTAGGGGGAAAGATTGCTCTGCAGGCAAAAAACTGGGAACTCATTACCCAGGACATATGGGTTTTAAATATAGTTTCCCAAGGATACAGATTTCACTTCCACACGTCGTTACCAACCCCAGACGGTTGGCCAGATCTACCCCCAAATCACTGGGCTGAGGTTCAAAAGCAAGTACTCTCTGTTGAGCATAAAGGCTATTCAAACTGTTCCAGAAGAGGAAAAGGGACAAGGTTTCTACTCAAGACTTTTCCTGGTACCCAGAAAAGACAACTCATGGCGTCCTATCCTGGACCTTTCTACCTTAAACACCTTTTTGGTGATTCCAAAATTCGAGATGCTAACTCTTCACCAGTTGCTTCCTATACTAGGCAAGGATGCCTGGTTGGCAACACTGGATTTAAAGGAAGCCTACCTACACATCCTAATCGGGGAATCTTGCAGAAGATACCTACGCTTCAAAGCAGGCTACATGCACCATCAGTTCTCTGCACTGCTCTTTGCCCAGGGTATGCACAAAGTGCATAGCTCCAGTCATTGCATTTTGCAGGCAAAGAGGCAAAGAAATATTCAAATATACCCATACCTGGACGATTGTCTAATTCAGGCAGAAAGCCAGACATATTTTTGAATCATCTGGCATTTGTACAAAAGGTGTTAACTTGTCTGGGGTACACCCGAAATGAAAAGGAATCACATCTGGTACCTTGTCAAGAAATTATATTCCTGGGAGCAAGCTTGAACACAACTTCTGAGATGGCTTTCCTCACGCCAGCGAAACAAATTCATTTGACAATTTACTTCAACCTAGTGGCCACAAAAACCCTGCTATTTGCAAGGCAAATACTGCAAGCCTTGGGGTTCATGGCCTCGTGCATTCTACTAATTCCATATGCAAGACTCCACATGAGGAAACTACAGTGGTATCTAAAAAGCCTATGGTGTCAACATTCTCAGGATCTAGAAACAATGATTCCTATCATACCTTGCCTACGGTTAGAATTCCTTTGGTGGGCAGAGGCTTGCCACCAAAACAAGGGACTACCATTCACTCTACCCCCTGCCGGTCAAACCCAAACAGACGCATCAGACTATGCATGGGAGGGGGGGGGGCTCACCTGGCAGGGAAGTGCATTCAGGGCAGATGGAACCCAAGTCAAATGCACCTGCATATCAGTCAAAAAGAAATGTTAGCTGTACAGAATGCTCTGACAGCCTTCAAGGACCCCATTCTTTCAGGACAATTAATGGTCAAGATGGACAACACCACTGTTTGTGGTACATAAATAAGCAGGGGGGGGTATCCATTCTTCCCCCCTCTGCAGACTAGCCATGGCTCTGTGGAACACAGCCTTGAGCTACCAAGTGCCATCTACAAGCTCAATTCCTGCCTGGAAAACTAAATACACTGGCAGATGAACTAAGCAGAAATCTCATGGACCCACATGAGTGGAAACTGGAACCAAGGACTTTCAACATGTTGATAAATAAATGGGGGGAGCCCAGATATAGACCTGTTTGCCTCCCCCCCCCCCCATAACTACCAATTGGACAAATTCTGCACAAGGACTCCCCACAAACAAGCTTGGAAAGGGGATGCTCTGTCCTTCAGCTGGAAAAATCTATCAGTTTGTCTTTCCTCCTCTGCCTCTCCTCTCCAAAGTACTACTAAAGATCAAACAGGACAAACCAAGGATGATACTGTTTGCACCAGACTGGCCACGCCAACACTGGTTCCTCCTCTTGCACAGTGTGTCACAGCTAGCCCCATGGCACCTGCTTCAGACCCCTACCCTGCTGTTATAGTAGGAGAGCCAGATTCTGCACCCCCAGCTTCAAACCCTGAACCTGGCAGCCTGGCTAATTACCTAATCTTTCCGTTACCATCCCTCAGTAAACAAGTGTTGGATGTCATTTTGGAGGCAAGGAGGCCTAGTACTAGAAAATCTTATGCTGAAAAATGGAGAAGATTCTGTGCCTGGAACCAAACTCAAGGGATGGGCACAGCGGCACCCAGTTTACCTCATATTCTTCAATACTTAACTGAGATGCTTCACAAGAGCCTTTCCTTTTCCTCCATCAAAATTCACGCCTCAGCCATTTCAGCTCATTACAACACAGAACCACCCCTCTTTTCTCACCCACTGCTCAAGCAGTTCCTCAGAGGGGCCAAAAACTTAAGACCACCCAGGAGAGCCCCAACTCCAGCCTGGGACCTTAACTTTGTATTGGAAAAACTCACTCTTCCTCATTTTGAGCCAGCTGCAAGTGCAGAGTTAAAATTCCTTTCTTGGAAAACAGCCTTCCTTTTAGCTATTACTTCAGCAAGAAGGGTATCTGAATAACAGGCCCTTATGGCAGTGGAGCCTTTCATCATCTTTCATGCGGACAGGGTGTCCCTCGGGACCAATCCCTCCTTCATGCCCAAGGTGGTATCCAGTGTGGCTCTTAATCAGTCCATTCATTTGCCAACCTTCTTTTCTAACCCACAGAACAAAGGGGAATGGATACTGCACTTCTTAGATGTGCACAGACAACTTAGATTTTACTTGGACAGGACTAAACCTCAAAGGAAATCTGAACAACTGCTGGTGGCATTTGCAGCAGGGGAAGGCTATTTCAAAGCAAACCATTTCTAAATTTATAGGCCATTGCATTCATTTCTGCTATAAGCACCATGGAAAACCTATCCCACAGGGGATTAGACCCCATTCAACCAGGGCTGCATCTACCTCTACAGCCTTTCTCAGAGGTGTCCCTACCAGAGACATCCTAGAAGCTGCTACCTGGAGTTCTGTACATACTTTCACCAAGCATTACCATTTGACAGTTTTCTTTAAATCCAGAGTTGGCTTTGCCACTGCTGTCTTGTAGGGCCTTATAGCTGGTCCTAATGCAATCTAAATTCATTCTCCCATCCTTAGCTTTGGGAATCTACCCAAATGTGACGACTGCAACTGTGAAACACAAAGAACATAGTACAGTAGTGTACGCTTACCATAAATGTGGATGTTCAAGTGTATTCACTGTTGCAGTCCTGGTTACCCTCCCTCCAGCCCTTTGACTTCTTTTGGCTGCACCTCTATTCTCATTTACTGTGCATAAAAGTTGTTTGGTGTATTTGCTTTTTTGTTGGGGGTATAACCTTGTTTGTGTGTGCGTATATATATCTATATATTTTTATATATATATATATATATATATATATATATATATATATATATATATATATATGTTTGCTTCCCATTAGGGGGGCACCTGACATCTGGGGCAAGAAAAACTGATGTAATGGCGTCGGCTGAATGCTTTATACCCCTGACCTCACGGAAGATGAGACAGCAACTGGCGCAGGACCCCTGACTTTGATAATTAGGCCCTCTGAGGGCTACTGCAATTAGATGAGAGGAGCAGGCACCAAAGCACAAAGGAAACGCTTCTTCAAGCCAAATCCACAAACGACATTCACCAACGTTTAAATAATAATCAAGAAACCTTTTATTTTAACCAAACCAAGTTACGTAACTTGGTTTGGTTAAAATAAAAGGTTTCCTGATTATTTAAACGTTGGTGAACGTCGTTTGTGGATTTGGCTTGAAGAAGCGTTTCCTTTGTGCTTTGGTGCCTGCTCCTCTCATCTTTGTGTTTACGGAGTGTGTTGTACCTCTTCCAGTTCTCAGGCTACTGCAATTAGATAACCCAAATGTGATGACTGCAACAGTGAATGCACTCGAACATTTACATTTATGGTAAGTGTACACAACTGTGCTTTCCTAGAGTCCTGCAGTAAATTTTGACTGGATTCAGGCACTTTCTGAAGACTTCAGGGGCTTTAGAAAGCCCAAAAGGCAAAGCAGGGAGCTGAATGTGACATCAGAAGTTTCCTGTAGGAGAAGTGAATAGGAATGGGGAATAGGCATCCTTTAGATCTAGAGACAGCAGGAACGACTACAGAAGAATGAATAAATAGTGGTGTGTGGTAGGAATATGGAGAAGTGTTGAGGGTGGAGAAATAGGATTGTAACTCTTTCCTTTTCTTGAAATGAGGAACAGTCTGGAATGGAACTCTTCTCAAATACTATGGAAGAACCGTGTCTACGAGCCTTGTTTCAGCAAGGTTTGAATGATAGGGAGCAACTGTATCTGATTGTGGTGAGGAGGGATGCCATTGAATCTAGGGGCTTCCTTTAAAATCATGCTGTTTCCACTCTGAATAATGGAGTGCGCCCACGTGTCTGTAGTGATGAGGAGCCATTTGTTTTTAAAGAGAAAAGAGGAGATTCTTTTGTAAGGAGACAGTTTGGTTGTCAAGCAGACTTGTCTGTGTAGAGAGGCCTCCCAAATCTAGAGTCCATGTTTGGCTTGTCCTGGAATCTTTTTCTAGACATTTTCTTGGCCTTAGGAGAAGATGTAGACTTCTCCAGAGCAAAGGAAGTGGGTTTTGCTGGGTGATTTCTTTAATACCTGGGCGTAGGAGAGTCCATAAGTTTTACCTTAATATTTTGGAGTGTAACCATGTATACCTTTCCTTCAGACAGAACCTGTAGCAGCTGCTGTGGAGGAAGTTGCTACTGCATTACTGTTGCATTTTATGCTGTGCCTAGCTACTTAGGAGGTCAGACCCACCACATATATGGCCAGTTTACTGCATGACCGTGTTTTATTTCTGTTCCCCAGAATAGATAAGTATTTAGTCATCTGTGTCTGAGCTAAAGCAAGAGTGGATATGAATAGACTTTTCCCCCCTAACCTTTTCATTACTCTGCTGTCTTTGAGAGAAGAGTATTGACAGTGCCTTGGAGGGTTTGTCTGTGGATATGAAAACACGGACTGATCTGCCACTGGGTTTTTGTTCAAAAATTTTAAATATCCAGGTACTTGTAAAAATTTATCAGACTTTTTGTGTGCTGGTGGCTTTGAGTCAGATATTGTGGAATTGGATGCAAAGTCATCAAGGCCTGCACAACAGGAAGTACAGGAGCAGGGGTACTTCCAAAAGTTTATAGTATCTCTGTTGCACATCAGAAATCTGATTTTGATTCCCATTTAAAATGTTTCATCATAGTAATAGCTTCTCAAATGAAGCTTTAACAGGTAAATCAGGAGAAAAGGGAATCTTCATAGTCAGAAGCCATTTGGCATGGTGAATGGGTCTGGGAGGAGTAGGCAAAGGAGTGTTCATCCGAGTTTGATTCTGCCCCTTCATCTTCTGAAGTTGAATCTTTGTGTTCCTTTTGAGCATCTGTAGGAGAAAGACATGAGAGTAGGCCCTGCTAAGGATGGTGGACCAAGTACCATTATTGCTTTAAACAGGCCCTGTGAACAATCCATCCACTCCTTTTCTTGGATGTCTGAGAAGAGGAAATATTTTGTTTTTTTTCCAGGTGTAATATCCACTTTAAACAAGGAGGTTCCAGCCTCTGGCATAGCTCAGTGAGACACCCTGGAATTTTTTCTAACGAGGATCTGTGGTATGCCTTTGAGTTCTTTGAAAATTAAGCTTCAGTTTTGGATGTACAAACATGAGATGCCTACCGGCCTGTGACAGGATCATAGTATCTGGCATTTTTAAAAGCGTTAGGTGTACTGAAAGTAATAAAACCTGTGTGAGTACATCAGTCCAACTGGACCTTCATAATATCAGGCCTAAGCCTGTTATTTTTTGTGTGTATGTTTGGGGGGGGGGGGGTGATGTCTGGGATGGAATGGTCTGCCATTTGCTGAGATGAGGACCTTTAGGTGCTTGGGATGCCAAGAAGGAATTGAGAGGTGAAAGTTGCATTCATAAGGTCTTTGGGACAAAGGACTGTACAATTCTTATAGTCAGGCTTTGCACCTAAACAGTAGAGGCATTTGGGAGTGGATATCCATGTAGGAAATCTGCTTACCACTTCCGCCTTGTAGATGGAGTCTAATAGAGCAACAAACGGAAAAACAAGGAAGTTTCTCCAACCGGACACTTACCTGAACCAGTGAAGGCCAACAGTACTTGTGACCATGCGTAGAGCAGACAGGTGGGTGTGATTCTGCATTCATACTGGTGTTGAGATGGTCTAAGAATTTATGCTTGTATGTCTGTAGCTCTAGCCCTTCTTGAAAGTTTGTAAGGATTATATGAACATAGATGTAGATTTATTCCTTATTAAATCATTGCATGCAAGGCTTTAGAGCCAAGATTTTGGGCAGGACAGAAACTAAAAAAATTTCAGTTTGCAAAATTCATTTTTAAGTGCCTGAACCCAGGCACTGTACAATAAAAGTTAACATAGAACCACAAATAAAACAGGCTGAAATGTCCTGACTGAAATCACTGTTGCAGTATTATAAACTGATGTGTTTTCACCGCTGACGTCCTTCATGGGTACCAGCGCTTAAACCTTCCCTAGAGCGCATGTCCGATCTATTACCTCAGCTCGCAAGCTTAGGGGGTGTAGAGAGACACACAAGCATAAGTCATCAGACTGTCTTAGCTCAAGCCTGAGTGCAGGGCTCACACTTGGTCTGATCTTCACATGGTCATTAGTACTGTTAGCTTCTCAAATACAGATAAGTGCCCTGTTGGAGAACCACCTTCCTTGTTTAAACTGTTTTTGTTGTACTTTGTTAGATGTTAGCCTAGAGGGCTAAATATGAGTGTGGAAGGCAAATTCCCAAAAAAGATCTCCATACCTAGTGTGTCTTCTGCCTAGGTTCAGAACAGTATTTTAAATCCTGTTCATTTTGCCATGTCCTTTGCAGCTGGTGGAATGCCCTTGGTGGGCACGGGACAATCACTTATGTCAGCCCTGTGAGGAGCAGGGAGTACCCCTCTCTCTAGCTAGAAGGATTGAATATTCCTGGAGAAATGTTGCCTGAAAGGAGAGTCTGCTTCAGAAATTCTTGTCAAAAAGATGCAGAAATTGACGTCTCTTGTCCTCTCTTTCATTTTGTACAGGAGTGATTTATTGGGCCTGGGGATGTGTTCAGGCCCATGACCTTTCCAGTGCTGCTGTATCTGCAGAAGAAAAAGGGATTCTTCATTTTTTGCAGTTCAAGATTTTAAACCTTAAAATGATTGTGAAGGGACAATATTATTCTCAGGTTTCAGATCCGGATTCCAAGGAAAGTGTGGCTTCTGTTAGTTCTTTTGAAGGATTCTCTTTTTCTGAAACTATTTTAGAATTAAACTATTTCATTGGGAACATAATGACATTCCACTGCATCTGAAAGATTATAATTTGCTGCAACTGAAATTTCAAGAACCTACACCAATTCCTTGTGTTCTTTCAGAATTAAAGAATATATTTGTTACAGCACGAAACTTTCCTGACAGCCTCCTGCCTGAAGAAAGCAGGTAGGTAGTATAAAGTTTCTCACTCTTGTAAGTTTCAGTATTCTATCCCCGGATCAGATCCAGTAGTAATTTTGTCTGTTAAACCCAGCAGCTGCAAAACATCTGGTTATTGGCAGTCCCTTACCTTTTGACAAGGGTGGGAAAGCATTTGATAGATTTGAGAGAAGTGTATTCTTCTGCAGCACTTATTTTTACAGTTCTCAGTTGTCAACCGATATGTTTATGCTTTCTTGTTTTGAGAAGATGAATGTTATGGCGCCTTTCCCCTCATCTGAGAAAAACAGCATTGTGTAGTTTTTATTTCTTCTGTGTCTCATGGTTGGCCAGTCATTATTGAAATCTGCTTATAATTCAGCTGACACCACTTCCAAGGCTGTCATCACTTTTTTAAAGATGTTTGCTTGGTTGCATAGTCAAAATAGTCCTGAGAATGTTAAAGCTGAAATCTTTAATTCTCTCCTAGATAGAGAGGTATAGTTTGCACCATCTGTTGCCAAAGGTCCTTCATGAGTGTGATAGAGGCAAGCTGGTTCAGGGAATTTCTAATATTTTTCAGCCGCCTTTCTCCTGGGTTGTACAGTGGTTTAAGGCTAGCTAAACAGCCTTTTACAAAAACAAAGTAAGTAGATACAGCAAACAGACTGTTAAAAAGCAATAGTGAGGAGGTGCCAAGGAGAAAGGAGGTACCCCCGAAGAATAAAGGACTGCCTAACAAGTCGGTATGATTATCTTCATATCCTGTTCTGTTTCATCATGGATGCAGGTGGTAGTATGAATTTCTTCCTCACCTCCAAGGGGTTCCCCCCATCACCCATCAAATCAAATTATTTTCCCTCCTGTCGTTCAGCACCTGCTGACTCAGGAGGTGATAAAAGTGATCTTGCTTTCTTAGCTAGAAGGGTTTTATTTAAAAATGTTTCTGGTGCCAAAGAAAGAAAATTCAAGGAGACCAATTCTGGACCTTTCCCTTAAACTAGTTTGAGATGGTGCCCAACTTCAAAATGTTCTCTTCACAACTTGTTACCACTCATTTCCCATTTGAGTTTTCTTGTGGCCTTAGATTTAAAAGATCAGTACAGCATTCCTTTCCCCTCAGATTTCTTTATTTTTTTTTCTGATTCACACTTTCACTTTTCTGTATTACCCTTCGTGCAGTGGGTAGTCCAAAGTGTATTTACAAAGTGTTTAGCTCCAGTAATAGTAAAACTTGCAGCCTGCAGTAGACTTAGACCTGCTTATCTTTTCAGAGCATTTTTCTCTTGAGATCATCTGCAGAGGCTGGGGTTACAGGTAAACATTTAACGGTCTTGTTTAACTCCTTATCCCAGGATCATTTTCCTGGGATGTCTCCTAGATATCTCAGTTCAAAGAGTTTTTTCTTTCAGAGGGAAAAAGTAGATTTGTTTCTAGATCTGTTATGAGCTTTTCCACTCAGACTACTGTCTCAGGAGGGGAATTCCTCAAGGTTTTAGAGCTTGTGGCATCTATGATTCTCATGATTCCACTGGCAAGACTCCACATGAGAAAAATGCAGTGGTACCTAAACCTCCCCTGATATTCTAGATTCCAGTCATAGCCGGCCTTAGGCATAAGCCAACTAGGTGGCCACCTAGGCCACTGCTCTAGCAGGGGCGCATTTCCGTTTATTAAAAAAAAATTGGTTTCTTTAAAGTATGTTAGTGAATACAGGAAAAAGCTGAAGAGTAAGACAGTCTGTGATAAAAAGGAAGAAAAGGGTACTCTGGATGCTGTAGGCAGACCAGGGTGAGGGCACTGGGTGGTGTGGGGAGGTGCTGTGGAGCCCTTTTTAGCTGGGGCACCAGTTGACCAAGGGGCAGCCCTGATTCCAGTGTTGGAGTTTGTGAGAGGGGAAAATCTTTCCATTCGTATGCTGCAGTATCCATAACATGAGGGAGTCCACCTCCAGTTGACTTGTATGTTTGGCTGTTTTACCAAAGTTAAATGCTACTGCGAAGGTACATGCATTGGCCGCATCACTCTGTGTACGTCGGCCATAAGCAGACGTCAGCATGCATCTTCCTCGGAACTTCTCTGCTGCCTGTTTGACTACCAGCTCCAATGATCACTTGCTTGGGAAAGTTAGCTCATGCTTCACCTGTGCTCAGATAAGTACCCCATAGGGGGTTTTTGTTACTTCTTTTGCTGCTGTGTTTCTTGAGTTAATGTCTAGTATGAAGGGCAAGTGTCAGTGTGGAAGGCAGGTTCCACGTAAAGACTTGCACAAGCTCTGTCCATTTTGAACATGACCATACGTTGTGAGATTTGCAAGGCCTTCGTCCCTAAAACTTTTAGAAGTCACCTTGCTTCCCTTAGATTGTACTTGGAGAATCAGCATCTGAAGCGCCTTGCACGGGATATAGATCCGACATCAGGACATTAGGAAGAGTCGCAATCCAAGAAAGCCAGGAAACCTAGGCCTGAAACTACGACTGCTCTGTCTTCTCTGGGCATTCTTCTCAAGGCCTATGAAGGCCCGGAGGCCGATTCTGAAAACGCAGAACCTCCATTGAGAGGTACAGTGTCAGAAGCCATTAAGGAGACTGCCAGAATGTTCCAGAAGGAACCGCAGGAGTCTGACCTAGGTGTCAGGGTGTAACCATGGGTTATTTCCAAAGGCCCGCATGGGGTTACTCAAATTGTAGTCCAGGAAGACATTTTTTTGGATGTTGTGGAATGTCGCCTGATGTCCCTCCCCCCTACTCTTCACCATTTGTCAGAGGCTCCTAAAAAGAAGAAACAGAAAACTAAATGTACTTCCTTGGTTCAGTTACCTCTTCACTCCAAACAAGCCCCTGACTGGCAGGCCTTTACACAAGGCCTCTTTAATGCCTTCGTGGCCTTACATCAGACACCAGCTTCTGTCCAGGCCCCTTCTCCATCTACTCCTAGGAAAAGGCCTCCGGAAGAACCTTCCTCTGAAGATGAAGATTCCTCTGGGGATGAATCTCTAACCTACTGCTCTCAGATTGCTACTCCTCTGTGTTATGCTTCCCCAGAGGAGTCGTCCAGTGGAGCAGAATCCCCTTGGGGAAGGTATCACCTTTGGGGAAGACCATTGTGCAAATGAAAGACTACTACAAATTTATTTATTTTACATATGTTTTTCCGGGAGTATCTGGCTGAGCTATTGCCCTTTTTCAGCTGGGGCCCGGGGAGAAAAGCTCCAAAGATATACAATGCAATAAAAATTGCAATACAGATACATTTCAGTAAAAATATCAGTAAAGAATTCTGGTAGTTAAAATACGTAACCTACATATACATATGTATATTGCTGACAGATAAAACAATACTATAAACAAAAAGGAGAATGTTAAAAAAAAAAAGTAGAATAAGTTGTATGTTTTGGTTTAAAAAGAGTTGAGTAAATATAAGGTTTTGTATACAGAGTAGCAGAAACTTAAAAGGTTACATAAGAATTTCAGGGAGCAGAGTATAGAAGCAGTTGTGGAGGTTGCATAGGATGAAGTAGTTAATGGTAAATTTTACTAAGTTAGTTTGACTGTACTATAAAAGGTAGGTAATAGTCAAGGAGGGTGAGTATAGTGGCAGGACCAGTGTTTTTTTAATGTGGTATTTGGTTGCTAGCTTAAATTGTTTGGGATGAGTCAGGGACCTTATTTCTAGTGGGAGTTTGTTCCATGCAGTAGAGGGGTGGTAGCTATATAAGTTGCAAATGTGGGACTGCAGTTAGGTCTTTGAGACATGAGACGTATTATGACGTCTTACAAATGGTGTCTCCTAACCCCTCTGCAATCCCCCCTGTCTAGCCTGCCTTTTTGTGTGCTTCCAAATCCCCAGATTCCCAACCTCCTGCATCTGAATGCCATGACCAATTGTGCTCAGTTCCTCTTCAAGGCTCCATCAGCTGACCCATCCACCACTTCTGTGGCTGCTGACAAAATTTCCAAATTGCTACCCTCCACTTCCTTGCTCCGCTCTGATAAGGAAAGTAGGAGTATGGAGAGGTTGTCAAAAAAAGTTTACATTTCTGCCACCTTGGCTGTTGAGGCCATTAACTTATCAGATCCATATGGCCAAGTATTCCTTGACTCTCTTGACAGATGCCATCAAGCAATTTGGAGAATTAGCAGACTGCCCTAACAAGTCCAAAATAGCTAGCCTCTTGACTCCTGCAGCCAGGAAACCAGACACTCCATAAAATGTAGTTATGACACACTGGAGGCCTCTGCCAGGGCGGCTGCATCATCGTCAGTCCTAAGAAGATTTTCTTAGTTCAGGCTACAGCCTTTGCCAGATGATATTAAAGCAAAACTTATGGATGCACCCTTAGATAACAAGGCCTTATTTGGTTCTGCAGTTGCTGAGCTGTTCAGGGCCCTTCAGGAAAAGGGCAAAGAACTACAAGATCTTAGGCACATCTTTGTGACTCCTGATGTCCTTCTATTCCTATGTTGCAGTATTCCAGGTGTGGGATTTCCTGCCCTCAGGGGACTCTTACTTGGACTCCTATACAAAAGCTTCAGCTTGGCTTTTGCAGTGTGCATGGGACGTCACACGTAGAGCCATAACCCAGGGGCCTTAAATGTGATGTCTGCACGAACAATCCCCAGAACTTTTCAGCTGCAGACTACATTCGCATCGTACGATCGCCTCTTCACAGACTTCGCATCTTAAAGATAAGTAACCCATTGGGTTTCTAATTTTCTTATTTTTTGCTGATTGTTCTCGCTAACGCTTGGTTGCTGTATCCTTTAGCTGATGTCAGGGAAAAAGGGAAAGTGGCAATGCAGGCGCCATATACCTCATAAAGACACCCATGACAGGTATGTTTTTTGTCTAGGCCAGGAACACTATCACTCCTCCTGCACTATTTGTCTATTGTTTGTGCCTAAGACCTTGTGCAGCCATCTAGCTGCGTTAAACCTCAACCTGGAGAACCAATGCCTTAAGCGGTTAGCCCTTAGGATGGATCCTGCATCGGAGGCCACACCCGAACCTCCGCACAAGAAGACCAAGGTTCCTAGGCCTTCCTTACCTGCTGGTCCGCTTTCTGACCCACCAACTGATGATCCTAGGGGTTGAGGCACACTCGGTGGATCAGTCGACTTCAGCGACGTCCCTTGAGGAAGCCATTTCGCAGCTGACCACTGGCACGTCCTCTGAGCTTATCCAGACATCGGCTGTCGATGTTGAGGGGGAACCAGTTTCGGTGGTACCTCCGGCCTTGATCCAGACTTCGGATATGTTACTGTCCAAGCCCAATGCCAGGGCACTCTCTACTTCCTCTCCAGCCAAAAAGAAGCAGAAAACTAAACACCTCCACCTTTCAGAAACCACACCAGATTGGCAGGCCTTCACCACTTCTCCCATGCATGCCTTTGTGGCTGTCAGGCCTTTGTTCTCAGCCACTTCCACCCCTGCCGCTTCTGAGCCCCAGGCCTGCCTTTGTTTCTTCCCTCCCACCCATGACACCTCAAGTCAGGGAAGAACATGATTCTTCCTTCTCATCCTCAGAAGAGTCCATTTCTTATGTTTCCCAAATACCCCCCCCACCCCCACCCCAGGAATATTCCTCTCCTGATGAGGAATCTGTGGAGGGTGATTCCCCTGGAGGACATGACGTTTGGTGAGACCATCACCAAGATGGATTATTTTAAATGGGATACATCCCAAATGACTGAGACCCAAAAAAGATACTTTGAGCTGCTGCATGTAGAATCACCCTCCCCTTCAGCAGTACCCCCTGTTCTGCCTGCCTACTTGGATGCCTTCAGTGCTGCTTCTTGGGCCCCTGACTCCCAGCTTCCCACTCCTAAGCATCCTGACCCCTTCTATAATGTACCAGAGGACCACAAATTCCTGGTTAAACCACACTTGGCAGGCCCAGCTGTTACTGCCGCCACTGCATATAAGCAATCTAGACTGCTGCCCTCTGCCTCCCTTCTACCCACTGACAAAGATAGCAAATATATGGATAGGATGGGTAAGAAGGTGTACAATTCTTCAACTTTAGCTTACAGAGCCATAAATTCAGACCCACATGACCAAGTATGCATTAGACTTGGTCTCTCAAGCCGCCTCCTTGCTAACATCCTTGCCTGACAGTCCCGTTAAGACAGACATCACCTCCAAACTTTCATTGGCCCAACAGGTAGCCAGGCATTCCATCAGATGCAGCTACGATGCTGCAGAAGCATCCGCCAGGTCTACAGCATCTGCTTTGGCCCTCAGGAGGTACTCCTGGCTGAGACTCCAGAACATCCCTGAGGATTTCAGGTCTAAGATCCTGGTCTCTCCTCTGGACCACAGTGCTCCTCTCCTGTTTGGTATCTACTTCTCTGAAGTACAGGCTAACACAGAAGACCTCTGGCTGACTAAGTTCACAGATGACTGCAAACTAGGAGCCATAGTCCAGTCCCCAAATGATGTGGACATCCTACAGAAGGGCCTCACTGAGACAGATGCCTGGTGTCAGAGCCATGGCCTCAAGCTCAATGCCAAAAAGTGCAGTGTCATCCCCTGTGGTAAAAACACTGTACCCATGAACTACCACATAGGCAGCAATCTACTTAACACCGAATGCATGATGAGACCTTGGGACCCAGGTGGACAGTAGTCTCTCCTTTGATAGTCACATTGCCACAGTAGTTAGGAAGTCCTTTTACGTGGCACACCTCATCATAAAAGGGTTCTCATCCAGGAAAAGAGAGGTCATTATTCCCCTCTACTCGTCACTCATTAGACCCATTATAGAGTACAACGCCCCTTTTGGAATGTACCTCACAAGACATCTGCAGCTGGAAAGGCCACAGAAGTACCTCACAAGGAGGATTACTGGCATCAAACAAATGCCCTACACTGACCGCCTCAAACTCCAGCTTTACTCCGAGGTGATCTCTGCCTAACATATAAAGCTATGTCAAACCCAGAGCTGTTGGACATGCTACACCTAAAGAAATCCCAATCCCTCCAAGCTACACGCTCTAGGTACCTAAACCTTGTCACCATAATAAACAGGACACGTTGGAGGGGATAGAATTCTGTCCCAGAGACTTCCTATACTCTGGAACAAGCTACCCATCTATGTCAAGCAAAGTTCTTCATTAGCACTCTTCAAGAAAAATCTTGATGAGTGGATGGGAAATAGGAAATTCACCCCGGGGATCAATGTCTCTACTGGACAGTGGCACAGGAAAATAACTTTCTTGGGTGGCGTAAGCTATGGTACCTTGCTGGCTAGGCTTACGTAGGCCCTTGGGCCGATGGCCTAGTACCTACCTATGAACCTATAAACAATCTGCCGACCTTTTTAAAAATCTACAAGAAAAAAGCAAAGAACTTCAGAACATCAAGCATCTGCTGGTGTCACCCATCCCCAAGTATTATAGGAACTACCCTGCTAAGGCCTCCTTTGTGAGACATACTCCTCAGCCCTCCACCTCCTCTTCCAGGACTAGGAGAGGGGCTAGAAAACCTACCACCTCCAGACCCTCTACTCCACCACCTCAACCCAGGCAGCCCTGTCTGGACAGAGGAAGCCCCAGTCATGTATGACTTCTTTGCCCACCTTCCCCTCTCAGCCCGCCTTTCCCACTGTCTTCCTCTTTGCAATCCATCACTTCAAACCAGTAGGTCGTAAACATTATCCAAAAAGGGTATTTCCTATCCTGGAAAGAGAAGCCACCCAGAAGAGGCACCCCCCCCAAAAAAAAAAAAAACCAGGCTTATCTCATGCCACAAGTTCTGGCACACGTTTTACAGCTAGGCACCATAGAACCTTTTCCCCCAGGACAGGAAGGAAAGAGTTTCTGCTACCATTTCTTCGTGGTCCCCAAAATGGACATTCCCTGGGGACGCATCTTAGACCTGTCCTATCTTAAACCTCCATCTTCAGGTACCTTCTTTCAAAATGCTCTCTCCCCACCCTGCTGCCTCTTATTCCAGCCAGAGCCTTCATGGCCACCCTGGACTTAAAGGAGGCCTACCTACACATACCCATCAGGAATTCCCACAGACAAATCCTGTGTTTCTCTGGACCTGCCTGTCATTACCAATTTACTGCCTTGCCCTTTGGTTTATCTACGCCCCCACCCCACCCCGAGTCTTTACAAAGTGCCTAGCCCCATCCATTTCCTTATGCATAATTCAGGGTTTACAGATTTACCCTTATCTGGATGACATTCTGACACTGGCAGTGTCCAAGGATGCTGTATTAAAGCATCTACATATCACCATGTCCCTTCTGCAGAATCTAGGGTTCACCATCAACCTTCTCAAATCCTCTGATTCCCAGGCCACAACAAGATTTTCATAGGCTGCAGAATCAGAACAGACACAATGAAGGCCTTTCTCCCACAGGACAAGGTTCTTTCTCTGACTTCCCACTTCCAGGAAGCCCTACTTTCTCAAAAGGTGATGGCAAGGCAATCTCGTTGTCTCCTGGGTTTAACGGCTGTGACCATCCCCATGCTACCACACTGGCAAGAATGAACATGTGCAAGCTACAGTGGTTCCCAAGGAACATCTGATCTCAATACCTATATCCCCTAGAGCAGGCCATTCCCCTCCTTCCCTGTCTGAAAACAGAAATCAGCTGGTGGAATCCAGCAAGTGCAACTGAACCCAGGGATCCCACTACAATCCCCCGCCTCAACCCAAGTAATGCATACAGATACCTCAGATTCAGGTTGGAGAGCAACCCTGGCCTCTTGCAGGATTCAAGAAAAGTGACATCCCTCTCTTCAGGTCAAGCACATCAATATCAGGGAAATGACAGCAGTCGTCTTAGCTCTAAAGACCTTCACCCCCCCCCTTCTTGTTCCAGGGGTGCTCCAGATTGTCACCAACAACACGACGGTGATGTGGTATCTCAACAAACAGGGAGGAACAAAGGCCTATCAGCGCTGCAGACTAACCCTGCTGATATGGGACTTAGCCTCTTGTCTCAACTTAGTCCTGCAGGCGGCCTATATTCCCTTACAGGACAACCACCAACCAGATCTCCTGAGCAGGACCTCCTCGCCTCAGCACGAATGGATGCTGAACAGGGAGGTCTTCCTAGACATAGTCCACCGGTGGGGTGCTCCACAAATAGACCTGTTTGCCTCCCCTCAGAACAGGCAACTGTAGAACTTCTGCTCAAAAACCCACTCCCCTCTAGCATGGAGAGTGGATGCTTTCAGCATCTCTTGGAAGGGGAAGTTCTTTTATCCCCCCCCCCCTCATTCCCACTGATTCAGAAAGTCCTCCTGAAAATTCAGAAGGACAAACAAAATCTTTAGTGACTCCCTCCTGGCCAAGGCAGCACTGGTTCCCCCTACTTCACAAACTAGCCAAGAGCAATGACTTCGTTACCCTACAAGGTGGGGACCTACTGACACAAGACAAAGGAACTCTCCTATACCCACACTTACAGATGTTGTGTCTGACTCTGTGGGTGGTAAACCTTAGATACCTTTCGGACACCACTACTCAGAGGACGTGCTTTCAGGCATAAGGGAGGCAAGGAAACCTACCACCAGAAAGTCTTACCTGGCTAAGTGGGAAAGATTTGCAAAATGGTGTCTGCACAATGGAAGGGACCCTTGCTTTGCAGAGGTTCCCTTGATTCTAAACTGTGTCAATTGATAAAAAGTAGCCTTTCTTATTCTTCTGTAAAAGTTCACCTCTCTGCCATAGCCTGCCTGCCCCTGGAACCCTCCTTGCTGGCCAGACTCTACATAAAGCTCTTCCTTTAAAGGGGTCTTGCACATGACACCACCTAGGAAACCTATCCCCCCCGCCATGGGGCATTAACTACGTCTTGGAGAAATTAACCCAACATCCCTTTGAACCGGCTGGGGCCTATTCCTTTTACATGTACACATGGAGGATGGTCCTGCTGGTGGCTGTCACTTCAGCCAGAAGAGTTTCAGAATTGCACGCCTCAATGGCCTGTCCCCCCCTACACCATCTTCCACAAAGGCAGGGTGTCCCTGCAAACCAACCCCTCCGAACCAATCCATTCATCTACCCACCTTTTTCTTCTCACCCACTAACAAAGGGGAGGGGATACTGCACTCCCTGGACGTGCACAGACAACTTAGGTTTTACCTGAACAAGACCAAACTATCAGGAAGACTAACCAGCTCTTTGTCTCCTTCCCCCACTGAGCCCTGGGCAAGGCAGTCTCCAAGCAAACCATCGCATGCTGGATTAGGAAAGCTGATTGCTTCTGCTACTCCCACCATGGAAAGGAACTTCCATTGAAAATCAGAGCCCATTCCATTAGAGCTGTGGCCACCTCAAGGGCCTTCATGAAGGGCCTAGACACAGCATCCATTTTGGAAGCAGTCACTTGGGCCACTTATCCACACCTTCACCAAGCATTGCAAACTTGGCCAAGTTTCCAGAGCTAGGACAGGATTCGCCAGGACAATCTTGTAGGGTCTTGTAGAACCCACTTGATCTACCACCACCCTCTCATCCGCATAAGCTGTGGTATGCTCCCACACCTAGAATACTACAACATAGGAATAGAAGGAAATAGAATAGTTGTGTAAAATCCTACCTTAACCATAGATGTCCTTCTCTTCCATGTTGCAGTATTCCTTCCCACCCACCAGTCCCCCCAGGTCCTATTCCTTACTTGTACTATCTATATTACAGTAAGACTGCAAGTCACACACACTGGCATTCCTCCTGCTGGGACTTATTCTCTGCCTCCTGGCCTTCAAGTTCTAAGGATTGTGCGTGCAGACGTCACATTTGAGGCCCCTGTTTTATGGCCCTACGTAGTGACGTCCCACGCACACTGCAACAGCCAGGATGAAGCTTATGTATAGGAGCAGACGTACGAGAGTCGCCTGAGGGCAGGAAATCCCACACGTATAATACTGCAGCATGGAAGAGGAGGACATATATGGTTATGGTAAGATTTTACACAACTATTCTTTCCCCGCTTCCAGATGAACTACCCAGTCAAGACCAACTTTGAGAGAGCTTTCTAAACACTTCTCTTCTAAAGGGAAAAAAGATAACCAGAAAGCAGACCCCTTCCAGAGCCTCTCCTCTCCTACTCCTGCAGAAAAGTATCCCTTTCAAGCAAAATCTGGTAGTATGGGACGCCCAGATCCTAAACCCATCTCCCCCTGTCCCTCTTCACCTATCACTGTCCCCCTCAGCTTGGAAACAGATTACCCAGGACTCTTGGATCCTTAACATTATCAAACCAGGTTAGTTTCATGACCTGGGAATTCAGACCACCCTTTCGAGGTATCTCTCAATCCCCACCCTGAGAACAAATGGCCTTCTTTCCTCCGGTTCTGCATTCCCTGCTGTCCAGGGCACCATTCAAGATTTGCCTCCAGATCTAAGGAGAGAGAGATTGTATTCCAGAATGTTTCTAGTCCCCAGGAAAGAAGGTCCATCTTAAACCTATCTCATCTAAACACCTTTCTCAGGGTGCCTTCCTTTCGCATGCTGACTCCTCCTGCATTCCTCTCCCTGGTTCTCCCTCAAGCTTGCATGGTGTCCTTGGACATAAAAGATGTCTACCTGCACATCCCAATCCACCCACTCTTCAGGAAATTCCTTTGATTCTGTGTAGTTCATCACATTTTCAGTTTTGTGCTTTGCCATTTGGTCTCTCTACGAACCCTAGAGAATTCACAAAATGCTTGGCCCCCTGTTATAGCCTTCTGCAGAATGCATGGTATTCAGATCTTCCCTTACTTGGACAATCTCCTCATTCAAGCCTCAACCCAAGGGTTGGTACAAGAGCACCTAAACTACACTATGTCCCTGCTGAAGAGTTTGGGGTTCACTGTAAATCAACAGAAATCCTCTGTGACTCCATCCCAGGACCATGTATTCCTTGGTTGCAGGATACTCTCAGCACAAATGATGGCCTGCCTGCCCTCAGACAGAATTCTGACCCTCACCAGTTATTTTCAGGGACTGATATCACTGCAGTCTCTGTCTGCCAGGGAGTTGTTGAGACTCCTGAGATTCATGGCTTCTACCATACCCATGGTACCCCTGGTAAGACTACACATGCAATTTCAGTGGTTCCTGAGAACAGTCTGGAAACGGCACCTTCATTCTCTAGAATTTGTGGTCCCCCTCATTCCCTGTTTAACAAAAGAACTAAAGTGGTGAATTTCGCAGATTTCAAAAAATCCAGGCCTTTCTTTCCAACCCCTTCCACCCAGCCAGGATCTGTACACGAATGCACTAGACATGGGCTGGGGCCAACCCTAGCGAACTGGTGAGAGATGTTTGGAACCCTTCCCAGTTGAGGGAGCATATCAGCATCAAGGAAATGAGGACCTTGATTTTTGCATTACAGATATTCAAGCCCCAGCTGTTACCAGGAGTGCAGAGATGGTACGCAAACAATACCACAGTCCTCTGGTACATCAACAAGCGGGGGGAGGGGTCCTATATCCTTTGCGGATTGGCTCTGTATGCGTGGGAGATTGTTCAGCAGAGCCAAGTTTCTCTCCTGGCAGTCTACATCCCCTCCACTCAGAATGTGATGGCAGACTCACTAAGCAGGTCCATGACTCAATCCCATGAATGGATGTTGCACAGGGATGTGTTCTTGGACCTGCTCCATCAATAGGGTACACATCAGGTAGACCTATTTGTCTCCCCCATGAACCGACGGCTTCCCACATACTGCACCACGATAACACATGCCTGGGGCTTGGAAGGTGAACACACTCTGTTCCTTGGAAGGGGGTGTTTGCATGTGCATCCCCCCTTCCCTCTTCTGAATTTTCTAATGAAAATTCAGAGAGAAACCCCAAAAATCTTGTTGGTGACCCCCTTTTGGCCAAGACTGCACTGGTTCCCCTTCTCTGTCATCTAGCCAAGGGCAGTCACCACAAGTTACTCCTCAGGATAGACTTAATCACAGAGGAAAAGGGAACTCTCGTATACCCTCAAATATCTACCCTGAACTTAACCTGTGGGTGATAGGGCATTGATTCCCTTTAAACACCTTTACACAGAGGATGTGTTACAAGTTCTGCAGGAGGCCGGAAAACCTACTACCAGAACATTTTATTTATCCAGATGGTAGAGGTTTTCTGTCTGGTGTCTAAAACATAGCTTACAACCAGTGTTTGCAGAGCCTTCAGTGGTCATTTATTACCTGTGTGAGTTGATGAAAAGTGGCTTACCTTTGACTCCTCCTCTGGCTTCCAGGTTGGAAGTCAAGCCTTTTCTGAAAGGGTTTCTGCACATCAGACCTCTAAGGAAACTTATCCCTCCCCCTTGGGATCTTAATTTTGTATGAGAAAAGCTTACTTCAGCGCCCTTCGAGCCAGGTAAAGACTCCTCTCTACAGCACTGCACATGGAAAACTGTCTTCCTGGTATCTGTCACCTCAGCCAGAAGGGTCTTCTAAACTGCAGGTCCTAATAGCATTTCCCCCTTTCACAGTTTTCCATCGGGACAGGGTTTGCCTTCATACCAACCCAACCTTTACGCCAAGGTAGTGAATGAGCTATCCTTGAATCAAGCCATCAATCTCCCTACCCTCTTTCCTTCACCACAATCCCCTAGTAAAATGATCTTCCACTGTTTGGATGTGCACAGACAGCTCAGTTATTGATTGGCTAAGACCAAGCCCATCCGTAAGTCGGCCAGGCTATTCATTTCCTATCACACAAGAGCCTTGGGCCATCCTGTTTCCAAGCAAATTATTTCCTCCTGGATTTCTAGAGCCATTACCTTCTGCTACACAGTCAATGGGAAAAATCTTCCTTTCCAGTTAGGGCACACTCCACCAGGGCTGTCTCTTCGTCTGGGGCTTTAAAGGTTTGGATACAGCTTCCATTTTGGAGACCGATACATGATCATCTGTTCAAACCTTCACCAAACATTACAAATTGGATACCATTTCCAGTCCGGAGCAGTTGCAGGAATTGCCAGGACTATTCTGCATGGATATGTGGAAAATATCTCTTTCTCCTCCCCCCAATCCTTCTTTTGCATGAGCTTTGGCATTCTTCCTCATGTTATGGATACTGACGTCTGCTTTATACCAGATGTCTGTTTATGGCCGATATACACAGAGTGATGCGGCCCGATGCAATTATCTTTGCAGTAGCATTTAACTTTAATAAAATGGCCAGACGTATGAGTCAGCTGGAGGTGGACTCCCTCATGGTATGGATACTGCAGCATATAGAAGAGAAGGACATCTATGGTAAGATTTTACACAGCTATTCTTTCTTCAGTGGCGAGACTTTTTTTTTTCCAGAATCCAGATGTTCTATTTTGCTTTCCAGCACAGTCGTTAGCAACAGACCTCTTAATTTGCTTGGAGATAAAATTAGAGTCTTTGGGACAGAAAAGACTGATTAAAGCACACAAACATAAGAGATGTTTGCACTTACAAATGCTGTTACCAGTTGTCTATGGATACCCAGGACTGGTACAGGTGCTTACAGACACCACCAGACTGATGTGGTACATAAACAAGAGGGTAGAACCAGACCTTACCCTTTGTGCAGAGTGGCCTTGTTAAGCTGGAATATAGCTATTCAGCACAGTCTTAATCTACAGCCATGTTGCATACTGTCAAAGCAAAATTTTTAGGCAGACAAGCTGAACAGGACCAGTACAGACCCTCATTAAATGGAGACTGAATCGGGAGTGGGGCAAGAATTGACCCATCTGTGGGGAACACCTCAAGTTAATCTCGCAGTCGGTTGCCAAAGTTCTGCCCTAGGGCACCATGCAAGAAGGCCTTGAAAAAATATTTTTTTTCTTTTACTTGGTCAGTTATGTTTCTTCTATGCTTTTCTACCAATATTCATGGTCATTCTGAAGGTTCAGAAGCATTCTGCAGCGATCAGTGTGGTGACGCCTTTCTGGCCCAAACAACATTGGGTTCTACCTTTTATTTGAAGTTGCCAAGAGCAGTCATCACAAACTTCTTCAGAGTGCATCTACTAACACAAGACAGTGTGGTGGTTGGTTACATCCAAACACCAAACTGCTTGGATGATAGTCTTAATACCTTTTAGCCAAGTATTTTCTGAGAATGTGCAGCAGGTGTTGAAGGAGGCGAGAAAACTTGCTACTAGAAAATCATGTACATGTCTAGTGGTGCCAAGACAAGTATCAGGACCCTTTCAAGGCTAGTATTTCTCCGATTCTGCATTGTTGAATTACTGTCCTATGGCCTGTATTATTCCTTCAAGGTTCATTTGTCAATTCTATCAGCATGCCCACCCATGGGTCCCTGTCTCATTGCAATTTCATGTGAAAATGTTTTTGAAAGGGATGTTGCAAACCTGGCCTCTTAGAAACAGGTGTCTTCTCCTTGGGATCTTATTTTTTCCTTGAGAAAGTTAAGTATTACTGCATTTGAACCAGCTCGTTAGACTGACTTGATGTTCCTGTCATGGAAAACAGTGCTGCCGACTTCTGCAAGATAGCATGTTGCAAGTACTTTTGGTAGGTCAAACTTCTTATTTTCCACAAAAATAAGGCTTTGTTAAGAACTAATACTTCATTTATGCTGGCAGTAGTATCCAAGCTTACTTTGAGCCAAACTCTCCATTTGCCTGTCTTCTTTTCAGAACGTAAAGACAATGTAGAACTGTTACTGTATTCCTTGCATGTCCACAGATGGAACTAAATCTCTTTGGAACTCTGAACAATTAATTCTTGTAAGAAGAAAGAACCTGTCCAACGCAGGCTGTTTACAAATGGTTGTCTCATACTATTACCTTTTGTTATAACCACTGTAACAGCTCAATTCCAGGCTGGGTGAATGCTCATTCTATCAGGGCCTTGGCTTTGTGGATTTTTAGAAATAACTGGATTCTCTCTAGAAGTATTCTGGAAACAGCAGCTTGGTTCTGTCTAACAGACTTTGCTAGGACCATTCTCTAGGGGCTTTTGGACCCTCATCTTTTTTCTTCCCAGTCAAAGCTATTGTAATCTACACACAGCTAGGGCAACTAGAGCAGTGAGCCGTATGATGAACATAGTATAATTGTGTAAGTAAACTTAACACAATAGAAGATGTTTGATCAATACTGCAGTTGTTGCTCCCTCCCTCCACCCCCTTATTTTTATTAGTCTATTTTTAGTTTCTCAGTGTTGACATTTTCAAGGCTCTGGCCTCCCTCTCTGTTTGGGTGCTAAGCCCTTCAGAGCTTTCAATACAAACCACTCTTCAGCTCAGCTTGAGCTGACCAATGGTTCAGTTGCATGGAAGCTGGCCAACTTAAGTCATTAGCAGGATATAACCCATATGGCAAAGATTACTGCAGCAGTAATCTTTTAAACATCTACCGTTAAGGCAAATTTACTTACACTGTATTTGTGTAGTAATGCTTTTTATCTAGAGTAGGCTGCGGCAGCTAGATGGTCTCGTATTGTTGCTGCTGCAGTTTTATGCCCCTTAATTAAACATGAGTTTTGGTGTTGGCAGTTGCTTTATCTCTGTACATAATATCTTAAGTTGTAGAAATGAATCTGTAAGAGTTCCAGATTTCAATATATATTTTAGGGGTCTACTTTCATTAATCTTATTTACACTTGACCCGAATTTTAAAACCTTGAGACTTCATTTTTTCAAAGGAAAAAGAACCACTTGACCACCAGGGTGAACTTTGTCCTTTTCCCCAGTGTAGTGAGATCTCGGAGTTGGTATATTTAGTTGGGGAAGCCCCCCAACATTAATGGGTTTATTTTGTGTCTTCTTTTTCCCCCCCTGGTGGCCAAGTGGTTTGTTTCCCTTAGAAAAATATAGCTGATCTGTTGATTCGCAATAAGGTTTCGGTGAAGTTGTTTTGCATTTTAGTGGTTCTGATTAAGTGAAAATTTGATTAATGAAAATGGACCCATTTTTAGTGTTTAACAGAGGAGAGGTTACTGTGCCATGCAGTTGAGTAGGTTAGCAGTAGATGTTACCTGAACTACTTTTGATGTTATGTGATCCTATCTCGCCTACATTCAAAACTGATGGGCTCGAAGCCGATCCCTCGGCTCCGACTCAGCACGCTATGCTATAGAGCGAGGCCTCTTATTGGCTGAACTATTTCTTATCCCAGGATGCACCACCACTAATCCCCCAGATCTCGTTTGCCGCTTACAAGCTAAGACGTGGTCTCAACTTGGCTGGGCTAAGTACTACTTTATTTAGGCTTTTCCTGTCAGGAATTTGCTTGTTTTGAACCCAAAAGCTGTTCTAACAGCTATTGTTGTGATACGAGTGTGTATTGGATATTTTTGTTGAGAAATTTGTGTTTTTTCGTTAAGGGAAGGTTTCCCGTTTTAGTTAGAGGGGCCTTCTCCTTTTACTATTTGCTAGCGTTTTATTTGTGGGTCAAGTACCCGTTTAAGTTAGAGGGTCTTGACCCTCCTTTTCTGTGTTTTTGTGCAACTGTATTGTCGTTTTACAAAAAAAAAAAAAAAACTTTACATTTTTTGTTGAACTTTAAACTGCTAGTTTTGGTATTATCTATCTTTAGACATGTCCAAAGAGCATAGACCCTCCGGGTTTAAAAAGTGCACGAGGTGTGGTTATAAGATGTCCATAACGGACGACCACTCCTCGTGCGTTTATTGTTTAGGCGCCAAGCACCTACAAGAGTCATGCAGCGTGTGTCACGCCTTTTCATCAAGAGTCCTCCAGGAGAGGAAGAACAAATTAATCCTAAAAGGTTTGATAAAGCCATCCTTTGAGGAGGCTTTATCTTCCTCTTCCTCTCCTTCAAAAAAGAAAAAAGCGTCGGCTCCGACCAGTCTGTCGGAACCGACTGCCAAAAAACCTAGGCAGGCTTCTCCATCGGCTCCACGGACTTCGGAGCCGAGGGCGGAACGGTCTGCCTCGATGCCTCCAGTCTTGTCCCCTCTGGTTTCGGAGCCGAGGACTGGGGCATCGAGAGGCGGGTCACCTTCATCGGCTCCACTGGTATTGGAGCCGATAAGGGTTGCCGGCTCAGACTCTTCCCCTTCGACGCCAAAGTCCTCATCGGCACAGAGGGAAATTGTTTTGAAATCTCCCTCGGAACCGATAGTGATAGAATCCATTCGGAGCCGGTCCCCTAGCCCTATGGAGCCGATGGAGACATCGGTTCGGACCCGATCGGTGTCATCTAGATCCTCCAAGATGTCTGATTCAGACATCGACAGGGTGCTCCTAAGACTCTTCCAGTCTCCGGTGTTTCAAAAGCTAGTTTCGGCCCCAGCCCATTCGGCTTCGAAGCCGATGGTCCACCCTGCTTCTTTGGTTCCTCCTCCAACAGCCTCGGCACCGTTGGAGCCGGTGTTGGTGGAACCGATGGGGGTTTTAAGGTCGGGCCCGACCCTTGCTCCAACTCCGGCTCCTGAGTCGGAGTTCGGTACACGGACTTCTTCTGTCGGCCCCGGGGGGGATGCTTCGGGACTGTTTTCGGTCCCAAGCCTTCCTCTCGGTGCGTCGGCTGCGGGAGTGCCGTCCACTGTCGTGGCCACGGAGATGGGACCCTCCCAGGATTCTGGTGGTCCCGCCTTCAGGGCTATGAGGAGTGCGTTAGCCAAATCATCTTTGGCTACTTCCACGGTCTCCCCAGCACCTTCCCTGCATACCGAGACTGGGTCTTTGGCAGTCACCCTGTCCTTAGACAGCGGAGCCCTGGGGCCTGAGGTTACCCCCACTGGGGTTTCCCCCCCTCCGGGAGGTCCTTCCGAAGCTTCTTCGGAAGAACCCCCCAGGAAAAGATTGTGCAAGAGGAAGCACGTCGACTCCCCTGATGAGTCTCTTACATCAGACACTGATCTCGATGATGCAGAGGGGTCCCCTAAGTCGTCCTCAGATGATGTCTCCTTTGCAGACATCCTGGAAGCCCTTAAACAACGAGGCGGCTGGCAATCCAAACCCCTTTCTGCTGATGAGTCGGTGTTCCTTAAGGCCTTCGGGGCTCAGCCTTCCGCCTCCTGGGTGTCTCCGCACTTCGATGAGCTCTTGGACTTGATCTGTCGAAGGGCGTGGGAACACCCAGACTCTCTGGAACCGGTGCCTGCTCGTCCTAATAAATTTCTCTCAGCACCCCCGGAAAAAGAGTTCCTGACTAAAGGTGTGGCTGTAGATGCTTTGGTGGTGGCATCTGCTACCCAGCAAGATGTAGCAGAGGCTTCGACGTCCGTCCATCCTCCCAATAAGGAGTCTAGGAGCATGGATCGGTACGGTAAGCGCACCCTAAGTTCAGCGGCCTTTACATTAAGGTCCTTGAACTATCTCACGCACTTTACCAGATTTCAGAGGGTTCTGATCAAAGAACTTTCCGATACCCTCTTGGGTAACCTGCCTGAGGAGCTGGCCCAGACGGTTGGCTCTCAGCTGGCTACATTGTCGTCCATTTCAAACTCGTCCATGAGGCTCATTTCTTATGCGGCCGAAGGAGCGAGTAGAGCGGCAGGTACAGGCATTGCTCTACGGAGACAAGCCTGGCTCCGCCTGTGTCATTTTGCGGAGGCCTTTAAATCTTCCTTTGCCGACGCCCCCTTTGATGGGTCCTCCTTGTTTGGACCCAAGGTAAATGACACATTGACCCGCTGCGAGCAAGAAGGTAAGACTCTGACTGCCGTAGGGGCACGATTTTCCACTCCCTTTCGGCCTTACCCCAAGGCTAAAAGAGGAGGGAAAATGTGGTTCCGTAGATCTCAGAAGCCTTACCCCTCACAGCAGGACGATCCCCCTTCCAGAGGCAGGGGAGGGGGAAATTCTTCTGGAAGACGCCGTCCCAGAGGCAGCAGAGGCCCTCGCAACACTGGAGACCGCGAGTCCTTTCGTGGCTCTTCAGCCTTTCACAGTCCCTGAGGGATTGCCCGACTGTGCAGCTCCGGAGCCATTCGGGGGTTGTTTTTCGAAGCACCTAAAAGCCTGGGAAGGTATCACTCAGGACCGATGGGTGCTTCGAATTATCGCCGGAGGTTACACCATCCCTTTCTCTCACTCTCCACCTCAGTCCAAAAAAATCCCGGACCCGCCACCCAGTCAACGGGAAACTGCAGCCTCAGAAGTTTCAAAGCTGCTGCAAAAAGGAGTCATCCAACCGGTCCCCGCAGACCAGATCGGATTAGGGACTTACTCGAGATTCTTTTTGGTGCCAAAAAAGACCGGGGACTTGAGACCCATTTTGGATCTCAGCATTCTAAACCATTCAATCAAAAAGTCCAAGTTCCGAATGGTCACCCTACAAACCATTCTCCCATTGCTGGAGAAAGGTGTTTGGATGTGCTCCATAGATCTCAAGGACGCTTATTACCATATCATGGTACATCAAGCGTCCAGGAGACATCTGCGCTTCAGCATAGGAGGCAGTCATTTTCAGTTCCGCGCGCTGCCCTTTGGTCTCACCACAGCCCCCAGGGTGTTCACCAAATGTTTGGCGGTCGTGACTGCTCACCTGAGAAGTCTAGGATTCCAGGTGTTTCCGTATCTAGACGACTGGCTCCTAACTGCCACCTCCAAGCATCTACTATTGCGGAGCCTACAAGCCACTATATCGCTGGGCAATTCCCTTGGAATCACCTTCAATTGGCCAAAGTCTGTGTTGCTGCCATCTCAACGCATAAGATTCATAGGGGTAGAGAGAGACTCAAACCGAATGCGGGTCTATCTACCTACAGACAGGATACAAACCATACAGGCTGAAGTTCGAGCCTTACTTCTCAGATCCAAAGCCCCAGCCAGAATGGTCCTGCAGCTTTTGGGATCCATGTCCGCCGCGGTTCTTCTAGTCCCCCTGGCAAGGTTGCACATGAGAATTCTCCAGTGGCTTCTTTCAGCTCAGTGGTCCTTTCAGGAACTCCCTCTCAGTCACCTCATATGGATCACGGAAACCTGCAAACGGGACCTTCGCTGGTGGCTAGTGCCCTCCAATTTGGATCAGGGACGACCCTTTGTTCCACCTCCTCCTGCGGCCACTTTGACCACGGACGCCTCCCAGATGGGGTGGGGGGGGCATTCCCTGGGCAGGTCAGTCCAAGGCAAGTGGCACCCAGAAGAGACCCTACCTCATATCAACATCCTAGAAATGAGGGCGGTGCTTCTGTCCCTTCAAGCCCTTCACGATTACCTCCCTCAGGGCGTAATTGCCGTTCACTCAGACAACATGTCAGTTGTCTGGTACCTGAACAAACAGGGAGGGACTAGATCCTATCCTCTTTGCAGAGAGGCCATGAGAGTTTGGGAATGGGCAGTGTCGACCAAACACTTTCTAGTGGCTACTCATATCCCGGGCAAGTCCAGTGTGATAGCCGACAGACTGAGCAGAACCATCCTCTCTCCTCACGAATGGTCTCTGAACATGACAGTTGCAAATCAGATTTTCAGCAAATGGGGAGTTCCGTGTTGTGACCTGTTCGTGACTCCACTGAATGCGAAGTGCAAAAAGTTCTTCTCCCTGACCCCGGCTCTGGGGAAGAGCCCCATGGGCGCACTAGCCCGTCCTTGGCCCACTGGCTTGCTTTATGCCTTCCCCCCAGTTCCTCTCCTTCCCAGGGTGATCCAAAGGGCATCTCTCTTGGGGAGCAAAATGATCTTAGTTGCTCCTTACTGGCCTCGTCAAGTATGGTTTCCCTATCTTCGGAAATATGCTCTGGAAGGTCCATGGTTCCTGGATCAGATCCCAGACCTTTTGGTTCATCAGTCGGGACTATTCCACCAGTCCCTGCACACCTTAAAATTGACGGCTTGGCTCCTCCTCTTCCGACTATAGTCAGGAGTCATGCATTGGATCCAGAAGTTGTACACATCTTATCTTCGGCCCACAAGTCTGCTACAAAGAAATTGTATTCTAGCAAATGGAAAAGATTTGCTATTTGGGCTCAACTCCGGGGCCTGGATCCCATCACTATTCCCGTATCAGAAGTACTGAAATTTCTAACTTCTCTTTTCAATCAAGGCTCTTCAGTCTCTACCATCAAGGTTCAATTGGCAGCTATTTCCAATTTTCACGAATCTATAAACCCACCTTTAATGAGCAACAGATTGTGTAAGACCTTCTTGAAAGGTGCTGCGCTTTTAAGACCTCCGATTTCTCATCCTGCTCCTCCATGGGATCTCGATGTGGTGTTACGCGCCTTAACTTCCTTCCCCTTCGAACCGGCAGCGACATGTGATTTAAAATTTCTATGGTGGAAGACTGCCTTTCTGGTGGCGATTACTTCTGCCAGAAGGGTTTCAGAGCTTCAAGCTTTGTCTGTAAAACCTCTGTACTTGGTTTTTCACAAAGACAGAGTATCTCTCAGGCCAAAATCCTTCCTTTGTCCCTAAAGTTTGTTCCAGTTTCTGCCTACAACAATCATTAGAACTTCCAGTCTTCTTTCCGAAGTATTCTAACAAAGCGGAATTCATATTCCACACATTAGATGTCCACAGACAGTTGCGTTTTTATTTAGATAGGACCAAACAAACAAGGAAAACAGATCAGTTGTTTGTATCCTTTGCAGACAATAAATTGGGCAAAGCCGTCACAAAGGTCACTATTGCCAAATGGATCAGGGACTGTATTACTCAAGCTTATTCTTATTCTAACAAAGAGCTTACCACCTCTGTCAAAGCTCATTCTACAAGGGCTATGGCTACTTCGATAGCATTTCATTCTAAGCTTGCCATTAGTGACATTTGTGCTGCGGCTACATGGTCTTCCCCGCACACTTTCATTTCCCACTACAAATTGGATGTGGCATCTAGAGGACGAGCTTCATTTGGTTCCACAGTGCTCAGGAGTGTTTTCCAATGAGCCACCCAGGATTTAGGTGCTAGGGACGCTGTCCCATCAGTTTTGAATGTAGGCGAGATAGGATCACATAACATCTTTTAGTTATGTACTTACCATAACTTTAGATGTTTGGGATCCATCTGTCCTACATTCCTAATAACCCACCCTCCTTCCCCCTTCCTTGGAGATCAGAGGATATCAGAAGGTCCGAATCCGGTTGTTTCATCTTGAAACATCTAACAATGTTATATAAACAAGTTGTGCATGTGTGCATGAATGCGGACAAACAAGATCTGGGGGATTAGTGGTGGTGCATCCTGGGATAAGAAATAGCTCAGCCAATAAGAGGCCTCGCTCTATAGCATAGCGTGCCGAGTCGGAGCCGAGGGATCGGCTCCGAGCCCATCAGTTTTGAATGTAGGCGAGATGGATCCCTAACATCTAAACTTATGGTAAGTACATAACTAAAAGTTTCTGCTTTTAGGCTTCTGGGTGAGATTATCATGGTCCTTACCTGATCCTTTAACCGTTTTTTATCATCCTTTGTCAAAATGTGCTTGATATACTGACATGTTACTGTGGAAACTTCGTAAAATTGTGGTGTATTTAGTAATAGTTGCTTGGTCTGTGTGGTATTGAATAAGAATAATAAAACGTGAGCAGTCACAACTAAGTTAGTCACTAACTGCCATCTGTGATTATGCATTCAAATTTTTGAACTATGTGCAAGTACTAGACTAAAAATTATGTACATTAACTGTATTTATACTGTAGAGTATTTTTTTCTTGTAGACGTTTTTTGCGGGAGACATTGAAAATGTCCAATGCAGAAGATTTAAATCGACTGACAGCTTGTTCCTTGGTACTTCTGGGACACATATTTTATGTTGTAGGAAACCATAGAGTAAGTACATTTTATTTTTGATTTGCTTTGTTTGTGCTTATACGGCATGTACAAAATAAAAGAATAACAGTCTTAGACTGCTCTCAGTCCCTAATCTCCTTTACTAAAGGTCCGTAGTAGCATTTTGTAGCTGCAATCCTTGAAGTTGCTTGCAGTAACTTCAAGTACCTGTTGAAGGTATAAAACAAAGCATAAACTCTGGTAGCATCTGAACTTTGAATGGTGTTTAGGCTTTCTTGCATTTTGTCCTTTTATGAAATGTTATCCTGTTGCATTATGTGTTTGTCTGCATTTATCTGGGTAAGTGAACAGGTCCAAAGACCCTTTTTGGCCATGATCCAGGCTAGATTAAGACTGTGTGATGCATTAACAACAAATATTGCAGTAGATTCTCAGCTAGAGTGTCTTCTGTGTGGAGGCATATGTGAATGGGGTGTGCCTTCTTTGAAGGTTGTGCGTCAGGGCTGGTAACTCGGTACGTAAAAATCCACTACCAGTCATTAGCGGACCGGAGTTCCGCTGTGGCGACCCTTGACCGGGAAAAGCCGAAAGACACAAACAAACATTGCAGTAGATTAAGAATAAAACCGGTAATTAACAGTCGAGGCATACATACCTCAGGAAGTATACAGAGTAATGAGTAAAATTTGTATTGTAAAATGTTTGAAAGTGGTGTACTGATTTTGATGTGAGTTGTTAGGAGAAGAGCGTAAACATAGTATTACTGACGCAACTAGAATGTGTAAACATTTCATTCTGATGAATATTGATGTAGTACAGCATAAGGTTGAAGAGTAACTTAAAACTGTGAACATTATGAAGAAACATCACAGTTAACTAACATTGCAGAAGCACATGCATTTGTAGCTTTCAACATGTTGGCCTAAGTAATTTGCTGAAGAGTAAGTATTTTATTGCAAATTTTCTGTAATGGAATATTCCAGGAGGCTGGGGCTGTTTTCAAATTGCCTTTTGCTAATGGAGAGGTTGAAAGAGGGACTTGTCAATAGGTTGTGTTTCGTGGTCATTACTGTGAAGTGACTTCAAATCTGAGAGTGCTGTGCAGTGGCTGGAGTGTGGAAGTGTGATTAGTTTATTTAGAAAAATAGTAGACGTAGCTCATAATTTGTTATAACTTGTTAAAGCATAAAAATGTGTGGAATAGTTTTCCTGCTTGTCTGAGAATGTTGGCCCAGTTTTTGATGTGTACATTTGAGGGTTAGTAGTTATTAGCCCTGTCTCATCAGATGTCAGTGGCTGATCACATTTTGTAACAGGTGTGCTTATCAGCCATCTCTAAAGATTTACTGGTATTGGTTACTAGCCTCCATGAAGTTTTTTTTTACATAGCTCCTGCTTGGGTATACGACATGCTGTGCCACTTCCTGTAGGTGTCTGAGAGTATAATTAAAGATGTTGTGTAGTCCAATCTCACCTTCATTTTTACATATGGGTTCAGAGCCGATCCTCTGCTCCGACTTAGCCGATTTACAAGCTCGAAGACTTCTGGTTGGCTTGTGACTAAGCAGGTATCCCATAGTGCACCAGTACAAACCCCAGATCTCGTTTGCCACATCGAGTTCGGTTATGCTTTTTTGGCTTTGGCTAAGTGTTAAAATTCTTCTATTTAAAATTTTGTATTACAGTTAGTACGGTGTTGTAAGGTGATATTATCTTAGGCAGTAGTGTTGTTTCCCCTTTTCGGTGCATTCTTAGCTTAAACTTGTTGTTAGTTTGGTATCCTGTGTGACAGTTTAGAGTTCTTGTAGGCGCAGTTGCGCTTTTTTCCTTATCAAGTAGTTTGTTAGTTTGTGGCGGTTTTCCGCTGATGGTTAACAGGGGCTGCTGTTATTCTGTTGTCTTTCTAGACCGTTATTGACAGAGTTATCTACAGTTTTCTGTGTGTGCTTTTTCTGGTCTGTTTAAATTAGAAGAGCCAGTTTTCTGTTCCACCAGGCTAGGCCCGTTTAAGTTAGAGGACCTAGTCCTTGTGGTACTTTCTTCTGTAGGGCTAGGCCCGTTTTAGTTAGAGGACCTAGTCCTCTTCCCTCATTCTTCTTCTTCCTTTTATGTGTGTGTGTGTGTGTGTGTGTGTGTAATGTGTAAAGAGAGTAAGGAGCACAAACCTTCGGATTGTAAGAAGTGCATGAAATGCTCCCAAAAGATGTCTAACGGATGGCCACAGTAGCTGTGCCTATTAGGGGCCATCCACCTGCAGGAATCGTGCTTGTTCTGCCATGCTTTGTCTCCTAGGGTGTTACAGGAGAGAAAGAACACGCTTATAGTCAAGGGTCTACTAAAACCATTTTTTGAGGAAATTCTACCCAGTTCTTCGGCTTCCTGCAAGTCTGGCAAATTTAAGTCTTCAAAAAGGCCTTCACCGGCTCCAGCTGGTGTCTCGGACCCATCTTCTAAACTGTCAAAATCTGCCTCCTCGACTCTACTGCCTTCGGAGCTGAAGGAGAGCACTATTGGTGGTGTCAGTCGGTTCCAAGTGTTTCGGAGCCGATCTCTGAGCCGATTGAATCAGCAATTGAATCTGATTCTCTGAAACCATCCAGGTGCAACTAACCATAGGCAAAACTGCTCTACAAATTGTAGCATGCTACAGGCCACCCTCTCAAACTCCGGAGCCCCACACAGCCTTCCTGAAGACACTGGAGGGTATAAATGCATCTCCAAACACCATCATATTGGGTGACTTCAACTACCCGAATATAGACTGGGAACATTACTCAAGCCCTAACTTTCTAGCCCAACGGTTCCTGGAGTTCATAAATTCAAATGCCATGGAACAGCTAGTCACTGTTCCCACGAGAGGAGAAAATATACTAGATCTCATTATCACAAACATGGAGACAAAATGCTCCACACCGGAAGTATATCCCTCATTGGTGAGATCTGATCATAAACTAATCTCACTGGAAATCCACATCCCGCCCCCACCCCAAACAAAAAAGACCACAGTGAAGAACTTCTCTAAAGCAAACTTCACACTACTCAAGACTGGTGTGGTATCCTTCAAGGCCCCTGAGCCAGTGGAAACCACAACCCAAGCTGCGGAAGCCCTTACAAATGCCTTCTATGAACACCTCCAGGACTGCATAGATCAGGCAATCCCAAATAAAACCAAGACTCTTTCCACAAAGGGCAAACGTCCAGTCTGGTGGACCCCAGCCATTAACAAACTTTGCAATAAGAGGAGAAAGCTATTACATGATAGAACAAAATCCATAAAAGGGAAGTCACCCCTGATCATTATTAGTAAAAAAAATACGAGCACTCATAAAATCAACTAAGGCCAGTTTTGAGAGAAAAATTGCCATGGATTCAAAGGACAATCATAAGGCCTTTTTCAGCTGTGTTAGGAACCTGGGTGGAAACTCCCAGATATGCTCAGAAGTAGTCCAAAATGATACAAAAATCACTGAACCCACAGACATTGCCAACATACTGGCAGACAGGTTCAGTGCAAACTTCACCCCCCCCCCCAAAGGAGAGATAACTATCCCAGCGGAGTGTAGCCTCCCAGACATCTCAAATGCGCAGGTGAAAGCTGCTCTCTCTAAAGCTAAAAACACAGCATCAATGGGACCGGATGGTGTCCCCGGCTGTGTGCTACACGAGCTAAATGAGGAATTAAACCCGCACATAAGGCAGCTGTTTAATCTCAGCCTTACCACAGGATACATGCCCAAGGAGTGGCATACGGCAACTGTGGTCCCACTCCACGAAGGCGGTGCCTCTACGGACCCTGGTAATTACCGCCCCATAAGCTTAAGTCTAGTCTGCAAAGCTATGGAGAGGATCATAATGGAGCTCATAAACAAAGATATAGGGGACTTGCAGACATTGGACCCGACCCAGTTTGGCTTCGTCAAGGGCAGATCATGCCTTTTGAACTTGGTCGACTTCTTCGAAACAGTCACCAAGGCCATTGATGAGGGAAAGGCAGTCCATACAGCCTACCTTGACCTTGCAAAGACCTTCGACACAATACCCCACTTGGGTATTGTAGAAAAACTTACCAGCTTAAATGTAAACCCATATGTCACAAGATGGGTTGCAAACTGGCTTAAGGACAGAACCCACAGGGTTAGAGTTGCTGGCGCTATGTCAGACTCCAAGCCGGTCACAAGTGGTGTCCCACAGGGCTCGGTCCTTGGCCCCCTATTGTTTAGCATCTACTTCTCAGAAGTACAGGCCAACATGGGAGGACTTTGACTGACAAAGTTTGCAGACGACTGCAAACTGGGCGCCGTAGTGGAAAGTGCATTGGACACGGATATCCTTCAGAAGGGACTCACGGAAACAGATAGCTGGTGCCAGAGCCATGGCCTGAAGTTAAACGCCAAAAAATGTATAGTCATACCCTTCGGGAAAAACAAGGTAACCCCAAGCTACCATATAAGTGGCAATCCACTAAGCACAGAAGGGGTTATCAGGGACCTGGGGACCCAGGTTGACAGTGGCCTTTCTTTTGACACTCACGTTGCTAAAGTGGTTAGAAAGACCTTCTACATTGCCCACCTGATCATGAAGGGATTCACATCCAGATCTAGTGAGGTCATTGTTCCCCTGTACTCTTCACTTATCAGACCAATGATCGAGTACAATGCCCCATTCGGGATATATCTCACCCGACATCTGCAGCAATTGGAGAGACCCCAAAAGTTCCTCACCAAAAGGATAAAGGGACTCCAAAATCTGTCATATGCTGCCAGATTGAAGAAACTCCAGCTCTATTCAGTTGCATACCGTCTGCTCAGAGGTGACATGTGCCTGACATACAAGGCCATGTCCAACCCGGAATTAATGGACATGCTCCACCTCAAAAAATCCAAATCCACCAAAACCACTAGAGCAAGCGACTTAAACCTTAGCACGGATATAAATAGGACGTGCTGGAGGGATAGATTTATCACTCAGAGACTCCCTATGCTGTGGAATAAAATCCTGGTCCATGTGAGGCAGAGCACCTCGCTGGCTCTGTTCAAGAGAAATCTTGACCTGTGGATGGGAGATCGTAGGTTTTTCCCGGGAATCATCTCTGTGTCACTGCTGGACAGAGGCACAACAAACTAATGGGCACAGTATTTTTTCATATAAGGGGTGGCGTAAGCCACAAAAATTTGGGCTAGGCTTATAAATGCCTTAGGGCAGATAGCCTAGTATAAACCTATGAGCTGGTCTATGGATTCCCTACCAGTTTCCCTGTTACTGAAGTTTCCAGTGCCCCGTAGGTCAAGATTACCTCCTATGTCTTCCAGATCTTCCAGGAGCCTTTCAGAAGATGATGTGGACAGGGTAGTGTTGAGACTCCTGAAGTAGTCAGTCTTACCAAAGTTATTGTTGGCTCCGACCCAGTTGGCTCCAGAGCCACTTGATTCAGCTTTGCCCTTGTCTGCTATTCCTTCGAGCCATGTTGGCGCTTCGGAGCCACAGTGCTTGGTGCCACCGGAGGTTCTATGGGTTCCAGCTCCCTTTGTCGCTGCTTTAGAGCCAGATTTGGCTCCGACACGCTCTGCGCCGTCCATCATGTCCAGGGGCCGAAGCGCTCATGTCGGCGCCGACAGGAAGGGTTGGAATCTATCTTCGGTTCCGAGCCTTCCTCTCGGTGCTTCGGCCAGGGTGAGTTCGGACCCTGCATATATCTCAGAGCCGACAGCTCTGGCACCGACATCAACCTTTGTCTCTTCGGAGCGGGGGAGGTCTTCGGAGCCAGAGAGCTCGCCCTTTGAGATGATGAGGAGCATGCTGTCTCATTCTCCAGCCCCTACCAGTGGTACCAGCACTTTTCCCCCCGAGAGAACCCACTTCGGTCTCAGCCCCTACTTTCTCCGAAGACAGCAGAGACCCTCAGCCTCAAGAGCCATCAGCTGGTGGCCCCCACTCTTCCGAGGCCACCCTGGAATGCCCTTTTGAGGAGCCTTCCCTGGAAGAGGCTATGTAAGAGGAAGCATGTTGGACTCCCAGTATGAGTCTTTGACATCGGACACTGACTTCAAGGTGTCGGAAGGGTCCCCCAAGTCATTCTCTGATGGTGTCTCTTTCGTGGACATCTTTGAGATTCTTAAGCAGAGGTGCAACTGGCCCACTGTCAATCCTTCTGATGAGGAGTCAGTGTACCTGAAGGCTTTCGGGTCTCAACCTTCTGCCTCTTGGGTGTCTCCACCTTTGACAAACTGATGCATCTAGTTAGTCAAAAGGTGTGGGATATTCCTGATGCCATGGAGCCAGTCCCCAGGAGACCCAATAAGTTTCTGTCTGCCCCTCCTGGTAAAGAGTTTTTGCCTAAGGGCATTCCCGTAGATGCCATGCTGGTGGCGGCGGCCACAAAGAAGGAGCTGGCGGAGACTTCTTCCTCTGTTCATCAGCCAAGTAAGGATTCTCGACACTAATTTGGGAAGCATATCTTTAGTTCAGCGGCATTTACCCTTCGATCGTTTAACTTTCTCACTCCCTTCACGAGATTACAGAGTGATCTCCTCAAGGAGTTAGGAGATTCTATACAAGGTGCTTGTACTGAGGGAGTCCCTGACAAGATCTCTGCTCAGTTGTCCACCTTAAATTCTATATTTAACTCCTCCATGCGGCTCATCTCCTATGCAGCTGATGGAGTGAGTAGAGCAGCAGGTTCAGGAGTTGCCCTGAGGCATCACTCCTGGATGCACTTGTGTAATTTTGTGGAATCTTTCAGGTCTGCTTTCACCAATGCCCCATTTGATGGTTCCTCATTGTTTGGTTCCAAGGTGGACACACGGTGCGAGCAAGAAGGAAATACACTTTCTGCTGTGGGAGTATGTTTTACTGTTCCCTCTTGACCATACCCCAAAGGTCAAAGGGGCAGTAAAATGTGGTTCAAAAAGTCCCAGAGGGTCTTTCCCGACGCATGGTGAATCCTCCTTCAGAGAAGGAGGAGGAAATGGGAGACGTCTCCCTAGAGGCAGGGGTGGTCCGCAATACCAGCAAGGCCGTGATTCCTTCCGGGGATGCCCTTATCAGCGCTCCTGATGTGAGGCTTGATTGCGTTTATCTGGGGCCGGTCGGGTGTCTCATTTCTTTGTATCCAGAATCCTGGCTAAATATCACTCAAGACAAGTGGGTACAAAGAGTTGTTACCAGAGGCTATATCATACCCTTTTCCCTTCCACCATGTGTTCCCAAGAAGATCCCAGATGTACCACCCAATCACAGGGATCAGGCAACTGTGGAGATCAACAAGTTTCTTTTAAAAAGAGTCATCCAGTCTGTCCCAGCAGACCAGATAGGATCCAGAACTTACTCCAGGTTCTTTTTAGTACCAAAACGAACCGGAGATTGGAGGCCAATATTGGACCTCAGCAGGTTAAACGAAACAGTAAAGGACAAGTTTCGGATGGTAACTCTGCAGTTGATATTCCCTTTAGGGAAAGACTATTAGATGTGCTCTCTAGATCTCCAAGATGCCTGCTACCATATAAAAATGGACAAGGCGTCCAGGAGCCATCTACGCTTCTGGCTGGGAGCCGGTCATTATCAGTTTTGTGCTCTGCCCTTTGGTCTCACCACAGCCCCCAGGATTTTCACCAAATGCATGGCAGTAGTGACAGCTCACCTGAGATGGCAAGGATTCCAGGTGTTTACGTATTTGGACGACTGGCTCCTGACTGCAACCACCAGGCATCTACTCCAAAATAGAGACGCCACTATTCAACTTTGTGCTCAGTTAGGGATCTCCATAAATTGGGAAAAAATCTGCATTATTGCCCTCTTAATTTGTGATTTTTATAAGCGTAGAGGTAGACACAGTGAACATGACAGCTCGTCTACCCGCTGACAGGGCACAAAACTTAATCTTTCAAATTCAGTGTCTTCTTCCGTTGCGGAAGGCCAAAGCAAAGTGGGTTCTTCAGCTCCTCGGCACTATGGCTTCCACCATTCTATTAGTACCATTAGCCAGGTTGCACATGAGAATTCTCCACTGGCTTCTCCCGCTGAGTCATCCTGTCCTGCTGCCGCAGTCATGCAAGAAGGACCTTATTTGGTGGATAGCTCCCAACTAGCTGATCATGGGTGCCCCCTTTGTTCATTCCCAACCCGTTGCCACTGTGACCACCGATGCCTCCCAGATCGGGGGGGGGGGCATTATCTCGGCAGGACTGTCAAAGACACATGGCAAGAACACGGGGCTCACCTCCATGTCAATGTTCTGGAGATGAGGGCGGTGCTCCTGGCATTGCAAGCACTTCAAGACCTTCTTCCTCTCGGGACTATTGCGATACAATCGGACAGTATGTCGCTAGTTTGGTATATCAACAAGCAGGGCGGTACCAGATGTTCATCGTGTTTCAATGTTGCAGTCATTACAATTGGGTTATCCTGCTGGCAGGCGACCCGCAGTCGGCCCGAGTTCCAAAGTCTTGGTCCGGCGTCAGTTGCTGTCTCCTCTTCCCTGACGTCAGTGCACCAGGGGTATAAAAGTTGCAACGGACCCACTTTCTTCAGTCTTTCTTGCCGCGTGGTGCCCGAAGCAAAAGCAGTTTGCAAGTGCCGGTTGGATGACTCCTGAGATTTTCAAAATTGAATTTCAGAACCAAAGTCTTCAATAAAGCTAAGTACCCCATTGGGGAAACTTTTTCTTGCTCCAGACCGATGTCAGTAAAAGTTAATAACTGTATTTCTTGTGGAAGCCAATACCTCATAAGGACTTTCACTCTTACTGCATTCCTTGCCTTGGCCCTGACCACGACATTACTAGTTGTCGGTTTTGTGCTAGATTCAATAAACGCACTATTAAACGTCAGTTTGATTTTGCTTTACATTATTTTGGACGAAGATTTAATTATATAATGCTGTCGGAACAACCGACTACCGGAATGTATAAAAAACGCAAAGACAAAGAAAAAGACAGGCATCCGAGGTCCAAAACCTACGAGGAAGCCTCTTCTAGGCCAGTCACCGGTTCTCAGTGAGGCGCTTTCGCAGCCCCTGACGCTCGCTACCTGAGAGCCACAGGCCGTAACCGACAGCCACATGGAGAGACAGAGGCCCGTGGAAACTCAAAGTATTGGGCCTACGGAAACTATACCCTCAGATGGGTCCGGAGCCGCTGAGCAGGCACCGGCTTCTGAGGATGTTTTCAGATCTTCACAGCTTACAATTAAGGCTACTACAGCAGCAGTGACAAAGTCAAAAACACCATTAAAGACACGGAAACAAGTGCAGCATTCTCCAGAACAGTCATCCATGCCAAAGAAACAGATGCTTAAAATGGCCGAAGACCTTATTACTTTAGTCAGGGGCTCCCATTCCCCCTCCTGACAAAAGGCCTAGGCAAGACACTGATTATGATTCCTCTGATCAGGTTTCCATTTCCTCTGATGATTCTTCTGATCAGGGCTATTCTCTCCCTCCCTATTCTCTCCCTCCCTATGAGGACTCTGATGCTGAAGAGTCCATTCCTTCAGCCTCACCGCCTGAGGATTATTATTTTGGGGAAACCCTGCACACCATGAGGGAGCATTTCCATTGGGAGAGCCAGGATTACTCAGAATCCAAGAAAAGGCTCAGAGATTTCCTTTTATTGCCTCAGCACAGGCCCCTGGCTATCCCCCCTGTGCTTGATATTGTAGATGATGTTTTTTCTGAATCCAGTCTGTCTCCAGATTCTTTACCTCCTGCACCAGTAAAGCCAGACAGGTACTACAGGGTCCCTGACTCAAATAATTTTCTTTATAAAAACCCCACTGCAGACCCAGAAACAATTTCTTAGGGTCCTAAAGGGGTTAAAGCTTCCACTGCCAAAAATCCTGTCCCCTCAAATATGAATTCCAGACCTCTGGACAAATGAGGGAAACAAGTTTGCACTTCTGCTATTTTAGCTGTAAGAGCTTTAAACTGTCAGTTTCACATGCTTAAATATCAACAGTATCTCATGTCATTGTTAAAGCAGAAAATGGTTACAAATATAGAAAGTCCTGACAGTAAAGAAATGCATGATTTATTGCATGCAGTTGAACAAGTGGGAAAGCATACTCTGCAGTGTGGTTTTGATTCATTAGAGGCTTCTTGTAGAGCCGCAGTTACAGGCTCAGTTATTCGAAGACATGCTTGGTTGAAAGAACAAAGTTTACCTGACCATGTTAAAGTAAAATTATTGGATGCTCCACTATAGCATGATACTTTGGTGTTAAGGCAGAAGAGGTGTTAAAGAAAATGGAGGATAAAGCAAAGTCAATGCAAACCGTGAAAGATTTCTTCCAGGTTCAACCACCTAGATTTAGCAGAAACTGGCCTTCAAAAATTGGTCCTTTCCAGTGTCAGACAGGCCACAAAGAGGCAGATACAGACGCCCAAGAGGCAGATCTCAGCCCCAAGGCTCCTACAGACCTAAACAATGGGGTGCTTCAGCCCCCAAAGAAGGAGAAGACAAATCACAATCTTATAGGAAACAGTCACAATGACTTCCCTCTGCAAATGCCAAGCTCTTGCCAGTTGACAGCACCCCTAGGGGGAAAGATAGCACTTTTCTCAAAAAATTGGCTCATGATCACCCAAGACCAGTGGGTGCTGAATATAGTTTCTCAGGGGAACAGGTTCCACTTCCACACACTTCCAAAACCAAAAGGTATGCCAAACCTACCACAAAACCAGTGGGCAGAGGCACAAAAACAGATTGCTGCTCTCATGGATATGGGTGCTATTCAAAACGTTCCACAAGAACAACAGGGACAAGGATTTTACTCAAGACTTTTTCTTAGTACCCAGAAAAGACAAAGCCTGGAGACCAATACTGGACCTGTCAATCCTAAATACTTTCCTGGATGTTCCAAAATTCAAAATGTTAACACTACAACAACTTCTGCCCATGCTGGTCAAGAAGACTTGGCTAGTTACTTTGGATCTCAAGGATCCATACCTGCACATCCCAATCAGACAATCGTGCAGAAGATACCTCAGATTTATAGCAGGCTCAATGCATTACCAATTCTCTGCACTGCCCTTTGGCTTATCTACTGCACCCAGGGTCTTCACAAAATGCCTGGCACCAGTAATTGCATTTTGCAGACAAAAAGGAATTCAAATATATCCCTACTTGGACAACTGCCTTATTCAAGCAGAGAGCAAGGACATTCTTCTAAAGCACCTGGCGTTTGTAAAAAGATTGCTAATTTGCCTAGGGTACACAGTAAACGAAAATAAATCAAAACTAGTGCCCGCTCAAGAGATAATATTCCTGGGTGCAAGCTTAATTACAACTGTCCAGATGGCTTATCTCATGCCTGACAAGCAAAGACAACTGACTCATTACTTTCAAATGATGGCAACAAAGACCCATCTCCCTGCAAGAAAAATTCCGCAGGCCCTGAGTTTCATGGCATCCTGCATTCTACTAATTCCATATGCAAAACTGCATATGAGGAAACTACAATGGTATCTAAAAAGTGTTTGGACTCAGCATTGTCACAGCCTAGAGACAATTATAACCTTGATTCCCTGCCTACAACAGGAGTTTTGATGGTGGTCCCAGACCTGTCACCACAACAAGGGACAGCCTTTCATCTTACCTACAGCCAGGCAGACAATAACAACAGATGCATCGGATTATGCCTGGGGAGCACATATTGCAGGAAAATGTATTCGGGGCACGTGGCCCAAGGAACAAATGCATCTTCACATCAATCAAAAAGAGATGCTAGCTGTACATAATGCCCCGACAGCCTTCGAGGATCTAATACACCCAGGACAACTATTAATAAAGATGGACAATACCACAGTTATGCGACAAGCAAGGGGGCACTCATTCCTACCCCCTATGCAGACAAGCCATGACTTTGTGGAACACAGCACTGACCTACCAGGTACATCTGCAAGCACAATTCCTGCCAGGAACAAAAAATACACTGGCAGACTAACTAAGCAGAAATCTCATAGATCCTCATGAATGGAAGCTAAATCCACAAGTGTTCAACGTGTTAATAAGGGAATGGGGACGCCCAGACATAGATCTTTTTGCCTTCCCTCACACTTGCCAAATACAGAAATTTTGCAGAAGGACTTGTCACACTCAAGCATGGAAAGTGGATGCTCTATCATTCAGCTAGAAAAACCTGACAGTCTATGCCTTCCCTCCGATGCCTCTGCTCACCAAGGTGCTTCTAAAAGTCAGACAAGAGAGGCCAAAAATGATCCTGATTGCACCAGACTGGCCACGCCAGCACTGGTACCCAATCCTAAATACTTTGTCCTAAGGCCCACCTTGGCCTCTACCTCAAATCCCTCATCTTCTGACACAGCAAAACAATCAGATTCTGCACAGTCAACTCAGAACCTTAAACCTGGCAGCATGGCAGATAATGTAGCCGTTCAGACTGCACCTCTCTCTAAAGCTGTTATGGATGTAATTTTGGAAGCCAGGAGGCCCAGCACTAGGAAATCTTATGCAGAAAAATGGAAGAGATTCTGTGCTTGGAACCAGGCACAAGAGCTCGACCCACTGGTCCCTAATATACCTCAGATTTTGCAATACCTGACTGAGATGTTGGACAAAGGCCTATCTTTTTCATCTATTAAAATCCATGCCTCTGCCATTTCAGCTCATTACAATACGGATCCTCCTATTTTTTCACATCCTCTACTACGACAGTACCTCAGAGGGGCAAAGAATATAAGACCCCCCTAGGAGAGCGCCAGTACCTACTTGGGACCTCAATTTTGTTTTAGAAAAACTAACACTGCCTCCATTTGAACCAGCCAGCACAGCTGATCTAAAATTCTTTTCATGGAAAACTGCTCTGCTCCTAGCAATAACTTCAGCAAGAAGAGTCTCAGAGTTACAGGTATTGATGGCTGTGGAACCTTTCCTCATTTTTCATCAGGACAAGGTTTCTTTTAGGACAAACACAACATTCATGCCAGAAATGGTCTCCAATGTGGCTTTAAACCAAACCATTCATTTACCTACTTTCTACCCAAATCCCCAGAATAAAGGGGAAAGACTTCTGCATGCTTTGGATATACACAGGCAGCTACGATTTTACTTGGACAAAACAAAAGCTTTCAGAAAAACTGAGCAACTGTTTGTAGCATATGTGTAGGATCACAAGGAAAGCCTATTACAAAGCAGGCAATCTCCAAATGGATAGGACACTGCATCCACTTATGTTATGCACAACATGGCAAATCTGTGCCTAAGGGCATTAGGCCTCATTCTACCAGAGCAGCAGCCACTTCAGCAGCTTTCCTCAGAGGGGTACCAACCAAAGACATATTAGAAGCTGCAACCTGGAGCCCCGTGCACACTTTTACCAAACACTACCACCTATCTCTCTACTCCAAATCCAGAGCGGGCTTTGCCACTGCAGTTCTGCAGGGCTTGTTAGCCTCACCAAATCCAATCTAGACCCAGCCACCCTACCTCAGCTTTGGGATTCTACCCAAGTGTAGTGACTGCAACAGTGAAACACGATGAACATAGTACAGTTGTGTACCTACCATAAATATGTAGATGTTAGAGTGTATTCACTGTTGCAGTCCAGGTTACCCACCCACCATCCCCCCTCTTTGCTGGGACTATTCTGTACTTCTCAACTCTATACAACCTATGTGGTGTATTTGCTTGTAGATGAAGGTAATGTTTATAGTGATATATGCATGGTTGTTTGGCATATTTTTATCTTTTCAGCCTTCCTATCTGGGGGCACCTGACATCTGGGGCAAGAAAAACTGAAGAAAATGGCGTCTGTTGCATCTTTTATACCCCTGGCGCACTGACGTCAGGGAAGAGGCGACAGCAACCGATGCCAGACCAAGACTTTGGAACTCAGGCCGACTGCGGGTCTCCTGCCAGCAGGATAACCCAAGTGTAATGACTGCAACAGTGAATACACTCAAACATCTGCATTTATGGTAGGTACACAACTGTACTATCTTACCAACTCTGTCGAGAGGCTATGCGAGTTTGGGAATGGGCGATTTCTTCCCAGTACTTTCTGGTTGCAACGCACATTCCAGGGACGACCAACGTGATGGCCAACAAGCTCAGCCGGGTGATCCTACTGCCTCACGAGTGGTCTCCGAAACAGGAAACAGCGGTTTAGATTTTCCACAAATGGGGTCAGCTTTGCTACGACCTCTTTGCCAGCCCTGTCAATACCAAATGCAGCAACTATTTTTCCCTCATTCCCCCTCCAGGTGAGAGAGACACAGACGCTCTGGTTCACGGGACTTCTGTATGCTTTTTCTCCATTTCCTTTCATTTCCAAAGTGATTCAGAAAGCCAGTCGGCTGGGAAGCAAGTTGATCCTCATTGCTCCTTACTGGCCTAGTCAGGTCAGGTTCCCCTTTCTCAAGCCTCTTCTGGACGATCCTTAGATCCTGGACCCAGCTCCAGATCTGTTGATTCTCACATTTCAGGTTCGCTACATCCCTCAATCCAAACCCTCAGGTTGACAGCGTGGCTGCTCCAGTTCCATTCCTTGTCAGGCTTCATGATGCATCATCCTCAGTATCACATATTCTTATGTCCTCCCATAAACCTTCAACTAGAAGGCTGTATGGCAGTAAATGGAAAAGATTTTCTTTTTGGGCACAGAAAATGAATGTAGATCCCTACACTGCTTCTATCCGTGTGATTTTGGAATTTCTCTCTGAGCTTTTTCAACAAGGAGCTGCCGCCACCACTGTTGGAGTCCAATTGGCGGCGATTTCTCATTATCACTTAGGGTTTTCAGATAATTTAATGTCTCATAAGCTATGCAAGACCTTTTTGAAAGGAATCGCTCTTTTGAAACAACCACTGCCAGAACCTGTGGCTTCTTGGGATTTAAATTTTGTGTTGTCCAAACTGTTGTAAACCAAAAGGAGCAAAACTAAGAAAATACAAAGTGAGCTGGACGACCAGGAAAAGTAAAATTTTATTGAGCGCTTTTGTCAATTTTTAACTATTGACGTCTTCAGAATAAAATCAAATTACACACTGAGTCTTATATAACCAGTGCAATAAATCAATTAAAAAAACTGTAAAATGTACATCTACTTTTGAAGGTACAGGCTCCCGTAATGCATTTTACTAGCAAGTCATGTAAATTTTGACCATAGGTGTTATATCTCTTTATAACTATATTTTAATAACCAAGAACAAATAAAATCAATAACATTCTTGTCATGGTTGTAAAAGACATGGAATATCTAAATGCAGAAGTCTGCTTTTAATTTTTAAAAAACTGCTAAGTGAAACCATATCATTAAGCCCTGGGCTAGTGGTGGCATTGGCCCTCAATTGCCTTAATAGTTCTTTATACTCCAGTAAATGGTCAATAGGGCCACCCCTTTCGTCTATGATGATCTGTTCAAGAACTATAAACTTGAAATAGTGACCTGGGTGAAGGTTCGTATGTTTGGCTAATGCATTTGTAATGTTACATTTATCTATATCATAAATATGTTGATAAATGCGGGTTCTAAAAGCATTTTTGTTTTTTCAGATATAGAAGCACATGCGAGTCTGACAAATGCTGGCATAAATGACTTTTTTACTACCACAATTGTATTTCTGAAATAATCTAACCCATCATAACCTTTGAGTAAAACCCTGTCTCCCTCTAATATGTGCTTACACTGCGTGCACTGCCCACATTTAGTCATTTTTCCCAGTCTGCCGGTGGTGCTACTAAATGGATTTCTTTCAAGGATATTCTTGATGCTGGTGTCCTTTCTGTAAACCACAATGGGGGCTTCACCAACCTTCTGACCTATGCTTTCATCATTGTTGAGGATGAACCACTGTGGAGTGTATGTGAGGAGATAAGCCCATTGTGAAAATGACCAGTATGGTTGATGTTCTTCGTGTTTCACTGTTGCAGTCATTACAGTTGGGTTAGCCTGCTGGCAGGCTGCCCTCAGTCAGCCTGAATTCCAAAGTCTTGGTCCGGCGTCGGTTGCTGTCGCCTCTTCCCTGACATCAGAGCATCAGGGGTATAAAAGATGCAGCAGATGCAATTTTCTTAAGTCTTTCCTGCCGCACGGTGCCCGAAGCAGAAGCAGTTCGCAAGTGCCGGTCGGCCGACGCCTGAGATTTTCGTGTTTGAATTTCAGATCCGAAGTCTTCATTTAAAGCTAAGTACCCTGTTGGGGAAGCTTTTTTCTTGCTCCAGACCGATGTCAGAAAAAGGTAATAGTTGTATTTCTTGTGGGAAACAAATACCTCATAAGGACATTCATTCTTACTGTATCCCTTGCCAAGGCCGTGACCGCGACGTTTCTAGTTGTCGGTTTTGTGCTAGCTTTAACCAACGCACTATTAAGCGTCGGTATGATTTTGTATTTCACTATTTTGGCAGAAGATTTAATTGTACAATGCCAACGGATAGCCATCCGACTACCGGAATTCATAAGAAACGCAGAGAAAAAGAAATGGACAGGCAGCCGAGGTCCAAAACAGATGACGAGGCTTCTTCTAAGCTAGTCGCCGGTTCTCAGTGAGGTGCCTTCGCAGCCCCTGATGCCTGCTACCTTAGAGCCGCAGGCTGCTACCGACTCCCACGTGGAATTGACTGGGCCGCTGGAAACTCAAGGTATTGGACCCTCTGAGACTATTCCCTCAGATGGGTCTGGAGCCGCTGAGCAGGCATCGGCTTCTGAGGGTGTTTTCAGACCTACTCAGTTATACATTAAAAGGACTTCAGCTACAAAGGCAAAGACTAAAGCACCTTTAAAGACAAAGAAACAAGTACAACAGCCTCATGGGTAGGCCTCCATGCCCAAAAAACAGATGCTCAAAATGGCCGAAGACTTACTTTGATCAGGGATTCCCATCCCCCTCTTGATGAAAGCCCTAGGCAAGAGACAGACTATGAATCTTCAGATCAGGTTTCCATTTCTTCTGCTTCCTCTTTTGATCAGGAATACTCACTTCCTCCCTATGAGGATTCTGATGCTGAAGAATCTATGCCTTCAGACTCTCCTCCTGAGGACTACTCTTTTGGGGAAACCTTGCATACCATGAGGGAACATTTCCACTGGGAGAGCCAAGATTATTCAGAATCTAAGAACAGGCTCAGAGACTTCCTTTTACTACCACAACACAGGCCTCTAGCTATTTCACCTGTGTTGGACATTGTGGAGGATGTCTTTTTAGATTCTAGTCTAACTCCTGACTCCTTACCTCCAGCTCCGGTTAAGCTGGACAGATACTACAGGGTTCCTGACTCTCTCAAATTCCTTTTCAAAAACCTTACTGCTGACCCAGAAGCCATCTCTCAGGTTTCCAAAGGGATCAAGGCTTCCACTGCAAAAAACCCTACCCCCCCTCTGACAGGGATTCTAGGGCACTGGACAGATGGGGAAAAAGATTTACACCTCTGCCACCTTGGCTATAAGGGCTTTAAATTTTCAGTTTTATATGCTCAACTATCAGCAATATATTATGTCACAGCTTAAACAGAAATGTTGATAAATTCTGAATGTGCAGAAAACAAGGAAATGCAGGATTTATTGCATGCAGCTGAACAAGTTGGAAAGCATACTTCGCAATGTGGTTTTGATTCTCTGGAGGCCTCCTGCAGGGCCGCTGTTACGGCTTCTGTCATTAGGAGGCATGCTTGGTTAAAGGAACAAAATTTGCCTGATCATGTCAAAGCAAAATTATTAGATGCTCCATTACAGCATGACACCTTGTTTGGGGTTAAGGCAGAAGAAGTGTTAAAGAAAATGGAGGACGAAGCAAAATCTATGCAAATGGTCAAGGATTTCTTACAGGTACAGCCTCCAAGATTTAGCAGACACTGGCTAACAAAGAATTGGTCCTTTCCAGTGTCAGACAGGCCACAAAGGGGCAGATCCAGACACCCTAGAGGAAGATACCAGCCCCAAGGTTCGTACAGGTCTAAACAATGGTTTGCTTCTACCACCAAAAGTGGAGAAGACAAATCACAGCCATACAGGAAACAGTCTCAATGACTTCCCCCTGCCTGCGCCAAGCACTTATCTTCTGGCAGCACCTTTAGGGGGGAAACTAGCACTTTTTTCTCAAAATTGGCACATCATAACCCAGGACAAATGGGTCCTAGACATAGTGTCACAAGGCTACAGGTTTCACTTCCATATCTTGTCAAGAGCAAACGGTTGGCCAGACCTGCCAAAAAATCAATGGGCAGAGGCACAAAAACAAATCTCGTCCCTCATGGAAATCGGAGCCATTCAACGAGTACCAGAGCAAGAGCAGGGACAAGGATTTTATTCAAGACTGTTCTTGGTACCATGAAAGGACAAGGCCTGGAGGCCAATACAGGACCTATCTTTACTAAACACTTACCTGGATGTACCAAAATTCAAAATGCTGACTCTACAGCAGCTTCTGCCCATACTGGGCAAGAAGGCTTGGCTTGTGACTTTAGACCTAAAAGAGGCATATCTGCATGTCCCAATCAGACAAACATGCAGAAGATACCTTAGATTCAAAGCAGGCTCAATGCATTACCAATTCTCTGCACTGCCCTTTGACTTACCTACTGCGCCCAGGGTCTTTACAAAGTGCCTGGTACCAGTAATTGCATTTTGCAGACACAGAGGAATACAAATATATCCTTACTTGGACGACTGCCTCATTCAAGCAGAGAACAAGGACATTCTACTACAGCATCTGGCGTTTGTAAAGAGTTTTTTAACTAGCCTAAGGTACACAGTCAACGAAAAGAAATCAAAACTAGTACCCCCTCAAGAGATAATTTTTCCTGGGTGCAAGCTTAAATACAACTGCCCAGATGGCTTATCTCACGCCAGACAAACAAAGGCAACTGACTGTTTCAAAAAGTTGGCAACAAAGGCCCAGTTATCTGCAAGAAAAATTCTGCAGGCTTTGGGCTTCATGGCATTCTGCATTCTACTAATTCCATATGCAACACTGCATATGAGGAAACTTCAATGGTACCTAAAACGTGTCTGGACTCAACATTGCCACAGCCTGGAAACAAGGATTACTCTCATTCCATGCCTGCAACAGGAGTTTCGATGGGCAAAGGCTTGTCACCAGAACAAAGGACAGCCATTCACTTTACCGCCAGCCAGGCAGACATTAACAACGGATGCATCAGATTATGCTTGAGGAGTCCACATGGCAGGAAGATGTATTCAAGGCACATGGTCTGCAAACCAAATGCATCTACATATCAATCAAAAAGAGATGCTAGCGGTCCAGAATGCCCTGACAGCCTTCAAGGACCTACTTCATCCAGGACAACTACTGAAAAAGACGGACAACACCATGGTCATGCGGTATATAAACAAGCAGGGAGGCACTTATTCTTGCCCCCTTTGCAGACTAGCCATGACTTTGTGGGACACAGCATTGACTTACCAAGTACATCTACAGGCACAATTCCTGCCAGGAAAGACAAATACTCCAGCAGACAAACTAAGCAGAAACTTCATGGATCCTCATGAGTGGAAACTGGATCCACAAGACTTCAGCATGATCACAAGGAAATGGGGATGCCCGGATATAGATCTATTTGCCTCTCCTCACAACTACCAACTAAAAAGATTCTGCACAAGGATTTATCACAGACAAGCATGGAAAGTGGACACCCTATCTTGCTGCTGGGAAAACTTAGCAGTATATGCCTTCCCTCCACTGCCTCTCCTCCCAAAGGTACTCCTAAAGGTCAGACAAGAGAAGCCAAAGATGATACTGATTTGCCCCAGACTGGCCCCGCCAGTACTGGTATCCAATCCTAAGGAACTTGTCTCAATACCCGGCTTGGACCTTATCTCAAATACATCATCTACTGTCTCAACAAAACAATCAGATCCTGCACAGCCAACTCAAGACCTTAAATCTGGCAGCATGGCGGATAATGTAGTCATACAAAAAGCACCTCTCACTAAAGCTGTGATGGATGTCATTTTGGAGGCCAGAAGGCCTAGCACTAGAAAATCTTATGCTGGAAAATGGAAGAGATTCTGTGCTTGGAACCATACACAAGGAATTGAGATAGCTGTACCAAATATCCTTCAGATTTTGCAATATTTAACTGAGATGCCAGACAAAAGCCTATCTTTTTCATCAGTTAATATTCATGCCTCTGCCATTTCGGCTCATTACAATACAGAGCCACCAATCTTTTCTCATCCATTGTTAAGGCAGTACCTCAGAGGAGCCAAAAACATAAGGCCCCCTAGAAGATCACCACTACCTGCATGGGACCTCAACTATGTCTTAGAAAAACTCACCCTGCCTCCTTTTGAGCCAGCCGCTACAGCTGATATAAAGTTTTTATCTTGGAAAACAGCTCTGCTCCTAGCAATAACTTCAGCAAGATGAGTTTTAGAGCTACAGGCACTCATGGCTGTGGAACCTTTTATCATTTTTTATCCAGACAGGGTTTCTCTGAGGACAAACCTGACATTTATGCCTAAGGTAGTGTCCAGTGTGGCCCTTAACCAAGCTATTCATCTGCCAACCTTTTATCCAAATCCGCAGAACAAGGGGGAGAGAATTCTGCATTCTTTGGACATACACAAACAGCTTTGATTCTACTTGGACAGAAACTTAGTTTTCAGAAAGAGCAATTACTAGTGGCATATGCTGCAGGATCACAAGGAAAGGCCATCTCAAAGCAGACCATTTCAAGGTGGATAGGCCACTACATTAGTTTCTGCTATTCACAACATGACAAGCCAGTGCCTAAGGGCATTAGGCCTCATTCAACCAGAGCAGCAGCCACTTCAGCAGCCACTTCAGCAGCCTTCCTCAGGGGAGTACCAACCAAAGACATTTTGGAGGCTGCTACCTGGAGTTCAGTGCTCACCTTTACAAAGCACTATCATTTACCACTCTACTCTAGGTCCAGGGCAGGCTTTGCCACTGCAGTTCTGCAGGGCCTCATAGCCGCCCCTAATGCTATCTAGCTCCAGCCTCCCAACCACAGCTTTGGGATTCAACCCAATTGTAATGACTGCAACAGAGATACACGAAGAACATAATACAGTTGTATACACTTACTATAAATGTAGATGTTCGAGTGTAGTCACTATTGCAGTCCAGGTTACCCACCTGCCATCCCCCTTACTTTTGCTGGAACTTATCTGTACTTCTCTAATCTATACAACCTTTGTGGTGTATTTGCTTGTAGATGAAGACGAAATATACTTTGGTGCACGTATGTTTTATTAATATATTTTTAGCCTACACTTTTGGGGGCACCTGACATCTGGGGCAAGAAAAAAATGAAGAAAATGGCGTCTGCTGCATCTTTTATACCCCTGACGCTCTGACGTCAGGGAAGAGGCGACAGCAACCGACGCCGGGCCAAGACTTTGGAATTCAGGCCGACTGAGGGCAGCCTGCCAGCAGGATAACCCAATTGCAATGACTGCAACAGTGAGTACACACTAACATCTACATTTATGGTAAGTGTACACAACTGTACTTTACTGTTCTCCAACTGTGCGCACAATCTGGTAATATCAATTCCTAATAAGGGATAGAAATGTCCCTCTAATCTCTTTAGTAACTTCTTCCAACAAAGGTGTAACAAATTCTTTCGGATATTCTCTTCTTAAAGCATACTCAATAAAACATCCCTTTACTTCTGGAAATCTTCCATCCTGCTAACCATGCGGGATAGTCTCACCCCCTGGCCTTTGACTAAAGATCTTTTTTGATGCACAGGGTGCCCACTCTCAAAATGGAGAAGGGAGTTTGAGTACGTAGGTTTGCGATAGATGGTGGAGAAGAATACGCTATTGTTGTAGTCTTAGCTAATTCTGATGTCTAAATAACTAATGGAGTCAGAATTCGTTTCCATGGAGAATTTGAGGAATGTAGTGCTCGAATTGAGGAACAGTAAGAATTCATGCAACTGGTCACGGTCTCCATCCCAAAAAATGAGGATGTCATCCAGGTAACGACCGTAAAACTTACAATGGGACATCCCTGAAAATGAAAAAACTTGACACAGTTCCCACTGAATCAGAACAATGTTGGCAAAAACTGGTGCACACGCTGCCCCCATAGCTATCCCTGTAGTTTGTTTAAATAAATGACCTTTGAAAGTTAAAAAAACTGTTCTCCAACACAAGTTCCATTAATGTCCTTAATGTAAATATTTTGGTGTGTGAAAACTTGGTCTGCTGACATAAGTCATAAAACATTTCAATGCCTTCTTTGTGGGGAATGACACTAAAGTCCTTGACGTCAGTTGTAGTGAAAATTATGTCATCACTGAATTATTCCGGTTTGATTTTTTTTAAACAATCCCATGAGTCTCTGATTATATGAGAAAAGGACCCCAGACAGTTCTTTAACTGGAGGTCTATATATTTGGCTATAGTTAGTCTTGGACCCTTTTGTGTCCACAATAGGTCCTAAAGTTGGATGCAAGATGTTCTTGTGAATCTTAGGTATCCCAAATATTGTTGGGATCCCGGGGTTGTTTTGTGTACAATAGTTAAATTCTACTTCTGATATCTGGTCATTCAAAAGTAGATCCATAAGAACCATGTCCATATGTCTGTATACAGTAAGTTCATTATGGGAAATCTGCTGGTACCCTTCTCCAAATAAACATCCTAACATGTTTTCTATGTACCTGTCATGGTCCATGACGACAAGACCACCTCGCTTGTCTGGTTTCATGACTCGAATGGTTTTATTATTAGCTATATTATCGAGGAGTATGGTTTCCTCTTTGGTTAAATTGTGTAATAAATTTGAGTTCCGATTTTTAGAAAGTTGTCTAATGTCATTCATACAAATCTTTTGGTACAATTGTATAGTGGGATGTAAAGGAGGGTTACTTACACTTGCCTTTTTACAAAAAGTGATGGTAGTATTTCTATTTACTTCTCCACCCATACTGGCACTAAAATTCAATTTTCTGGTGAAAATCATAATGTCAAGCAAAGTTTTTTCCAAGTTAAAATGTTTGGAGGGTACAAAGTTGAGACCTCTCTCAAAGAGGTTTGCCCAATCCTTGGTAACTGTGACACTACTTAAGTTGTAAATTTTGAAGTCATTTTGGTCATTGACAATAACTGCCTCTTCATTGTCTGTTGACCATTTACTGGAGTATAAAGAACTATTAAGGTAATTGAGGGTCAATGCCACCACTGGCCTAGGGCTTAATGATATGGTTTCACGTAGCAGTTTTTTTAAAATTAAAAGCAGACTTCTGCATTTAAATATTCCATGTCTTTTACAACCATGACAAGAATGTTATTGATTTTATTTGTTCTTGGTTATGAAAATGTAGTTATAAAGAAATATAACACCTATGGTCAAAATTTACATGACTTGCTAGTAAAATGCATTAAGGGAGCCTGTACCTTTAAAAGTGGATGTACATTTTACAGTTTTTTAATTGATTTATTGCACTGGTTATATAAGAGACTGTGTGTAATTTGATTTTATTCTGAAGAAGTCAGTTAAACGTTGACGAAAGCACTCAATAAAATTTTACTTTTCCTGGTTGTCCAGTTCGCTTTGTATTTTCTTAGCTGTCCAAACTGACTTCTCCCCCGTTTGAACCTTCACACTCATTTTCATTGAAATTTTTGTCTTGGAAGGCTCTGTTTTTGGTAGCTATTACGTCAGCTAGACTGGTATCGGAGCTACAAGCATCGTCTGTTAAGCCACCTTATTTGATCTTTCACAAGGACTGGGTGTCACTGCATACTAATCCCTCATTTGTCCCCAAAGTTTGTTCCCCTGCAACCTTAAATTAATCCATATAACTCCCAGTTTTATTCCCTAATCACTGTAATGCGGCTGAATACTGTTTTCATCAGCTAGACGTTCATAGACGACTACTTTTTTATTTACAGCGGACCAAGGAATTTAGGAAGTCAGATCAACTATTCATTTACTTTTCTGAATCCAGATTGGGCTTACCAGTTTCTAAAGTGACAGTGTCTAACTGGATTTCCAGTTGCATAGCCTTTATCAACAGTCCGGAGGGCAGACCTTTACCCTGCATAGGATCAAGGCTTATTCTACCAGGTCGCTGTCTACCTCTGCAGCCTTTCAAGCCAGGGTCCCACTTGATTATATTTGTGCAGCAGCTACGTGGGCTAACCCCTCACACTTTTATTACACATTACAAATTGGATTTAGCTTCCAGGGGTAGAGCATCATTTGGCTCCACGGTGCTTAGGAGTATTTTCCAGTGAGCCACCCAAAAATAAGATGCTAGGGACGCTGTCCCATATGTAAAAATGAAGGTGAGATTGGACTACGCAACATAAAGAAGTTATGTACTCACCATAACGTTCTATGTTGGTAGTCCATCTCACACTTCATTTTTACTAACCCGCCCTCCTGCCCCCATCCTGGAAGATCTGGAGATAATAATAATAATTTGGTTATCTTTGGTTGGAGACCCTTTAGTATTAGTTTGTCTGTTATGGGTTTTTTCTTCTAGTGAGCAGCAAATAAGATCTGGGGTTTGTACTGGTGCACTATGGGATACCTGCTTAGCCACAAGCCAACCAGACGTCTTCGAGCTTGTAAATCGGCCGAGTCGGAGCTGAGGATTGGCTCTGAACCCATATGTAAAAATGAAGGGTGAGATTGGACTACCAACATGGAACATTGTGGTGAGTGTACATAACTTCTTTTTTTGTGCTTCATATGCCACACTCTTAATTAAAATCTGTGCTTTTTTGTTATAGGATTCATTGTGCTTTGCTTTGATAATTTAAAGTAACCATTTTTCATTTTATACTGAGAATGTTGTGGGTTTTTAAATTAAGCAAGATATTTTGCACACATTCAAATGTCATTTAATTAATCTTTTCATCCTTTGCTTTTCATGATTAGTTGAGCTATGTAATTTTTCAGTTTTCTTCAGTGATTTTCCAAATGTGGTAAATTTAAGCTAGCTGTTCTTGGTGGGGATGTCTCCATTTCAGGGCACTTCTTTATAGAAGTATAGCTAGCTCTTTTGGTGCCCATTGCTGTCTTCTGATCTGGCACCTCTCCTGCTGAGCGTTAAGGTGAGGAGGAAAAACAAGAAATATTTATAACAGTTCAAGAACCTTAATGTTAATGAGAGAGCATATAATGTAAGAGGTGAGGCATGAAAGGCAGTTGAACTACCAGTTAAACGATTAAGAAACTTCTCTAAGTTCCCAATATTTAAGTAAAACAACATAAAACATTGAGAAGGTCCAGCCAGCATGTTCCCCTTGACAGAATGGAGATAGGACACAGCAGTCATGCAGAAGCTTTATTTTGTGATGCAGTTTTGCCATTCAGCTCCAAAATGTCCTTCATCTCTAGTCATTGCTGACATTAAGTAAATAGGAAGCCGATATTTTGGCATTAGTACTTATCACCTTGTGGCTGGGAGCGCTTAGCAGATGCGCGCAACACCCCTCCTTCCATATCTAACTTAGGATATACAGTGAGACAAATGTACCTTTTCTGGGGTGTAAAACTGCTTTTTATGACCCCATATTTCAGTGGCAATGACGTTTGTTTCCATTGTGCTTAAGAGCAGTTTTTATCAATGTGACAGTCTGAAATTGATATGACAAACAACTATATAAAAGTTCAGCTTGCCAAGTGTATGCATGTAGCACAAAAGCTGGAACTAGACATTTAACAAAAGGTGGGAGTATTTTTTTTAATGCAATGAAGTTTTCTGTGATGTCTAAGTGTCAGTGGTCTCACAGATCAGTATTTCTTTCTTGTATTTTACTATATTAAAAATGTAAAGTGCAAATAGCTGTTACAGAAGATGTACTTGGAAAGAACTGAACATGTGAATTTGATCAAAAAAAAGTTTTTCAGGATGGTTATTCAGTGGATTATCTGGGACAGAGGAGAAGAGGAATACTTATATTAATTGCAAGAGGAGCGCCAATAGTGATAGAAGAGGATAAAAAAGATAGCAATGGCAGATTTGTAGTGCTAAGGGGCTACTGGCAAGTGAGAAGGATTACAATGGCATATATTTATGTTCCATCTAAAACTGCTATAATGGAGCTTAAGAAAATTTTGGGAGAAATAGTCAGATGTCCTTCTATGCCTATGTTGCAGTATTCTTGGTGTGGGATTTCCCGCCTCAGGCAATCCATACATCGGCTCCTATACAGAAGCTTCAGTTTGGCTGCTGTAGTTGCGTGGGATGTCACATGTAGGGCCATAAACCAAGGGCCTTAAGTGTGATGTCTGCACGCACAAACCTCGGAACTTTTCAGCTGCAGACTACCGTCACATCGTGTGCTTCGCTCCTTCACCGCAAGACGTCTAGAAGCTAAGTACCCCATTGGGGTTTTTCCTTCTTTGACTTCTAGCTAAAGCTTGGTTTGTTGGTAGTAACCTTTAGTTGATGTCAGCAAAAAAGGGTAAATGCAGGTGCCAGTTGCTACATAAACAATGCACAACCACTGCATTTTTGCCTAGGCCAAGAACATGACCATACCGCTTGCTCTATCTGCCAATCCTTTGTTCCTAAGACACTGCACAACTGTCTGGCTGGTCCCAGTCTATATCTAGAAAATCAGCGACTTAAAAAGGTATCCCAAACAATGGATCCCTTTTTGGAAGCCCTGACTGAACCTCCGTGGAAGAAGGCCAAGATTCCTAGGTTCACTTCCACTGCCTCTCCTCTTTCGGATGCCCCAACAGCTGCCGATTTAGGAGTTGAGGGATGTCCGACAGATCCATCTACTTCGAAGAAGCCACTTACTCAGACTTTGGCTACAGCCATGGTTGAGAGGAAACCAGCCACACCCGGGCCTCCAACCGGGATCCCTCCTCCCGACACCGCTACCCTTGTTCAGGCACCCAATTCCAGGCATTTGCCTAAGACTGCTCCATTAAAAAAGAAACCGAAAAAACATCTGGCTACACCCGCTGAAGGCCTACCTGATTGGCAGGCCTTCATTGCCCTTGGGCCCCCACAGGCTCTTCACTATCTACCTTTCCTCTCCTCATCCCTAGGCCTGCTTCTGTCTCCTCTCTCTCACCACCCACTTCACAAGACTGGGAAGAAGACCAAGAGGCTTATTATTCAACTTTTGATGTCTCTATCTCATATACCTCCCAAATAGCCTCTCCTCAAGAATATTACTCCCTAGATGAATCCATCGAAGGGGACTCCCCTCCAGAGGATATCACCTTTGGAGAGACTGTAACCAGAATGAAGGAATACTTCAAATGGGACACCTCCCAAATGTCTGATACTCGAAGAGGTGTTTTGAATTGCTACAAGTGGAACCCCCACCCCTTCTGCCATTCCTCCTGTCATCCCTGCTTATTTAGATACCCTTTCCTCAGCATCTAAGACCCTAGACTCTCAGTTCCCTGGCCCTAAGAGGCCAGATAACTTCTACAAAGTGCCTGATGACCAGAAATTTCTAGTCAAACCACCCCTGGCAGACCCTGTTGTGATTGCAGTATCACCTGATAATCCAGACTGATTCCATTTGCCTCTCTCCTACCTACAGACATGGACAGTAAAACTATGGATAGAATTGGAAAGAAGGTTTACACCTCTTCCCCATTGGCCTTCAGAACCATCAACTATCAAACACGTATACCAGATATGCTGTGGACCTGATCTCTCAAGCCTCTACTCTGCTGGCTGCTACTCCAGACTTCCCCACTAAATCTGACATAGCATCTAAACTATCCCTGGCTGCCCAAGTAGCCAGCCACTCCATTAGATGTAGTTATGATGCTGCAGAGGCCTCTGCACAGTCTGCAGCTTCTGCATCTGAACTTCGAAGATATTCATGGCTAAGTCTACAGCACTTACCTGAGTACTTCAAAGCTAAAATCTTAGATGCTCCTCTAGATTCTAACCTATTGTTTGGTAAATAGTCAGCAGACCTTTTTAAAAATCTGCAAGAAAACTGTAAATAATTGCAAGACATCAGGCATCTTCTTGTCTCTTATTCCCAAGTATTACCGAAATTACCTTGCAAAAACTACATTTGTCAGAAGAAACCCCTCCTCTGCTGGACCTCCTCCTTCCAGGCAGAAGAGGGGCGAGAAGAAAAACCTCTTCCAGGCCAGCTGTCCCTCAGCCCCCCCACTAGACGGCCCTTTCAAGACAGAGGAGGACCCAACAATGCATGACTGCCGTGACCATCTTCTCCTTTCTGCCCGCCTCTCCCACTGCCTCCCCTTTTGGAAAACCATCACTATAGACAAATGGGTTCTGACTATAGTTCAAAAAGGATACTTCCTTTCTTGGAGCAAAAGGCCCCCCCTTTATGGGGCTTACCCTTCCCCCCAAGAAATCAAAGACCCCTCTTGCCACAGATTTTACAAGAACTTCTGAACCTGGGAACAATAGAACATGGCCCACCAGGCCAAGAAGGAAAAGGATTCTACTCAAGATAGTTTCTGGTCCCCAAACAAGCTGGACCATGGAGGCCCATTCTAGACCTAGTCTTAAAGGTTCCCACCTTCAGAATGTTGTCCCTGCACACCTTACTCCCTCTTATTCCAGCACAGGCCTTCATAGCCACACTTGACCTGAAAGAAGCCTATCTGGACATTCCCATACAACCTTCCCACAGGAAATTAAGTTTTTCTGGACCCTCCTCTCACTTTTCAATTTATAGCATTGCCCTTTGGTTTGTCCACTGCTCCCAGTGTGTTCACAAAATGCCTGGCATCTGCCATAGCCTACTGCAGAACACAATGGATTCAGATGTACCCTTACCTGGACGACATACTGATTCTGGCAGAATGCAAGGAAACCCTGCAAACCCATTTACAGTTAACCATTTGCGTGCTTCAAAGACTGGGGTTCACCCTCAAATACCCAGAATCTTCCTTAACCCCAGAACAAGACAAAACATTTCTGGGTTGCAAGATCAGGATAAACATAATGAAAGCCTTTCTTTCCAGGACAAAGTCAACGCCTTGTCCTCTCACTTCAAAACCCTTATGCAGGCTGAACAGACAACTGCAAGACAGTTTCTGTGAGTCTTGGGCATAATGACAGCCACCATCCCCATGCTACCACTAGCCAGAATGCACATGCGAAAGCTGCAGTGGTATCTAAAAAAAAAAAAAAAAAAAAAAATGTATGGTCACAACACCAGCATCCTTTAGAACAAGAAATTACCCTCTTGCCCTGCCTACAAACAGAACTAAAATGGTGGATTCTGCAAATTCAACTTAACCCAGGCCTTCCATTGCACTTACCCACCCAAACCAGTTCATGCATACAGATGCATCAGACCTAGGATGGGGAGCCACATTGTCAAACTACAGGGTACAAGCAAAGTGGCACCCATCCATCAAGAACAAACATATCAACGTGAGGGAAATGATAGCAGTCCTGCTACATCTGCAGACTAACCTTACTAATCTGGGGCCTAGCCTCACAGCAAAACTTGTCCCTGCAGGCATCCTACTTCCCCTCGCAGGACAACAAACAGGCCTTCTCAGCAGGGCATCCTCTCCAAATCATGAATGGATGCTGGACAGCAATGTTTTTCTAGACATTGTCCACAGGTCGGGCAAACCTCAAGTAGATTTGTTTGCCTCCCCCAGAACAGACAACTGCAGACTTTCTGATCCAAGACCCACTGTCCACTAGCATGGGGAATAGACACATTCAGCATTTCATGGAAGGGGAGGTTTCGATATGCCTTTCCACCCTATTCATTAATTCAAAAAGTCCTCCTGAAAAATCAGGAGACACAAACCAGAAATCTTGCTGGTGACTCCCTACTGACTGAGACAACACTGGTTCCCCCTACTTATCAATTTAACCAAGGGCAGTCACCACAAGTTACCCCACAAGATGGACCTTCTGCCACAACAAAAGGGAACCCTCATCCACCCATACTTGCAGATGTTGGCACTGACACTGTGGGTGATAGACTTTTAATTCCCTCCAGGCACCACTACTCAGAAGACATGCTTTAAGTCCTTAGGGAGGCCATGCAACATACTACAAGGAAATCTTACTTGGCAAAATGGGAGAGATTTTCCAGATGGTGTCTGGGCAAGTGCAGGAATCCATGTATAGCAGATCCACCCCTAATTCTTGTCTGTATGTGTCAACTAGTTGAGGGGACTTTCATACTCTTAAGTGAAAGTCCACCTTTCAGCATTTTCAGCCTGCCTGCCACTAGACCCTCCCCTGCTAGCCAGGCTCAGCATTAAGCTATTCTTATAAGGGGTCTTGCACATCAGACCTCAAAGGAAACCCATCCCACCACCCTGGGACCTGAACTTCATTTTCAAAAAGCTCACACAGTCTCCATTTGAGCCTGCTGGTATGGCTGCTCTGCAAATATGTCCTTGGAAGACTGTACTGCTAGTGGCTATAACTTCAGCCAGGAAGGGTGTCAATTACAGGCCCTAATGGCCTGCTCACCATACACTACCTTCCACAAGGATAGGGGTAACTCTACGAACCAATCCTTCCTTTATGCCTAAAGCGCTCAATGATCTGTCCCTGAACCAATCTGTCTTTCTGTTCCTGTGTTGCAGTATTCTTGGTGTGGGATTTTCCACCTCAGGCGACCCGTACGTCGGCTCCTATACAAAAGCTTCAGCTTGGCTGTTGTAGTTGCGTGGGACGTCACACGTAGGGCCATAAACCAGGGACCTTAACTGCATGCACAGAAGAACTTTTCAGCCACAGATGACCGGCACATCATGTGCTTCGCTCCTTCACTGCAAGATGTCTAAAAGCTAAGTACCCCGTTGAGGTTTTCTTTAATTTCTTGCTAAAGCTTGGTTTGTTGTAGCAATCTTTAGCCGATGTCAGCAAAAAAGGGCAAATGCCAGTGCGGGTGCCAGATGCCCCATAAAGATGTGCACAACCATTGCGTTGTTTGCTTAGGCTGGGAGCATGATCACAATGTTTGCTCTATCTGCCAATCTTTCATTCCTAAGATCCTTCACAGTCATCTGGCCACTCTAAATCTCTACCTGGAAAACTAATGGTTTAAAAAATTAGTTCTTAGGATGGATGCAGTCTCTGAGGCCTCAGCTGAACCTCCATGAAAAGGACAAGTTTTCTAGGCCCTCTTCCTCTGCTGCTCCGCTATCTGATGGCCCTGCCAGCTACCAATTTAGGAGTTGAGGGACGTCCGACAGACCCTTCGACTTCTACTGTGACCTTGGAGGAAGCCACTTCATAGTTTATGACCGGCACATCCCCGGAGCCAGCCCAGACATGTGCTACCACTGAGGTTGAGGGGGAACCAGACACAGCCAGCCTTCCATCAAGGATCCCTCCACCAGACACTGCAACAGCCAGGCATCAGACGCCAGGCCTACTCCCAAGTCTACCCCAGTCAAAAAGAAACAAAAAAAAAAAACTAAACATCTGGCTACACCCGCAGAAGCCCTGCCAGATTGGCAGTCCTTCACCTCTTCGTTAATGCAGGCCTTTCTGGCCCCTAAGCCTCTTCTCCAGCTACCCTTCCTCTGCTTAGCTCTAGGCCTGCTTCTGGCTCTTCTCTTCTGCCACTTACCTCACAAGAGAGGGAAGAACAAGAGACCTATTATTCCTCTTCTGAGGAATTCCAAATTGCCTCCCCACAAGAGAATTATTCACTAGATTCTATTGAGGGAGATCCCCCTCCCCCGAGGATCTCACTTTTGGTGAAACCATCACCAAAATGAAAGAGTACTTTAAATGGTAAACCTTACAGATGTCTGACACTCGAGGTATTTTTAGCTTTTACAAGTTTAATCTCCCTCCCCCTTTGCCATTCTGCTCATCATCCCTGCCTATTTAGATGCCTTTGCCTCTGCATCAGACGCCAGATTCTCAGCCACCTGCTACCCCTAAGCAGCCAGACCGCTTCTACAAGGTGCCTGATGACCAAAAATTCCTAGTCAAGCCTCCCTTGGCAGATTCTGCTGTGATTGCCATCTCACCAGATAAACAATTCAGACTCATTCCGTTTGCCTGTCTCTTACCTACAGACAAAGACAGCAAAACAATGGATAGACTTGGAAAGAAAGTCTACACCTCTTCCATATTAGCTTTTAAGAGCCATCAGCTGTCAAACCCATATGACCAGATATGATTTGGAACTGGTCTCTCAAGCCACTACTCTGTTGACTGCTACTGCTGACTGCCCCGCAAAAGCTGACATCTGTTCCAAACTATCTCTGGTTGCCCACGTAGCCAAGCACTCAGATGCAGCTATGATGCTGCAGAAGCCTCTGCACACGCTGCAGCATCTATCTCTTATCAGGAGATACTCCTGGCTTCATCTGCAACACTTACCTGAAGACCAAGTCTAAGATCTTAAATGCCCCTGGACCCTAATTTCCTGTTTGGCAAACAATCAGCAAACCTTTTTAAAAATCTGCAGGAAAAGAGCAAGGAATTGCAAGGCTTCAAGCATCTCTTGGTGTCCCCAATTCCCAAATATTACAGGAATTACCCTGCCAATTCCACATTTGTCAGATAAACCCACTCTCTACTGGACCTACCACTTCCAGACAAAGAAGAGGGACCAGAAGACAAACCCCTACCAGGCCAACTGCCTCTCAGCCTCTCTTTAAACAGCCCTTTCAAGACAAAGGAGGCCCCAACAGTGTGTGACTGCCTTGCCCTCCTCCTCCTTTCTGCCAGCCCACTCACTGCCTCCCCTTTTGGAAAACTATCACTACAGACAAATGGGTTCTGGCTATTATCCAAAAAAGGATACTTCCTCTCCTGGAAAGAAAGGGCACCGTTAAGGGGTGTCCCCTTCCCCCCAAACAATCAGACACCTCTTCCCACAGGTCCTGACAGACCTTCTGAACTTGGGCACCATAGAACCTGTCCCCCCAGGACAGGAGGAAAAGGGCTTCTATTCAAGACTGTTCCCAGTCCCCAAAAAAAGATGGACCATGGAGACCCATTCTAGACTTTTCCTTCTTAAACCTGTTTTTAAAAGTGCCCACCTTCAGAATGTTGTCCCTTCCAAGTTTACTCCTCCTCATATTGGCCAAGGCTTTCATGGCCACACTCAACCTGAAAGAAGCCTTTGCACATACCCATTCCACCCTCCCACAGAACATTGTTTCTCTGGACCCTCCTCTAAGTTCCAATTTGATGCTTTGCCCTTTGGTTTGTCCACTGCCCCCAAAGTGTTCACAAAATGTTTGGCACCAGCCATTGCCAATTGCAGAACACAGGGGATTTAGATTTGTTCCTACCTAGACGACATCCTGATACTAACAAACTGCAAAGAAACCCTACTAATCCATCTAGAGTTCACCATGTGCCTACTACAAAGTCTGGAGTTCACTCTGAACCTCCCAGAATCATCCCTAACACCAAAACAAGACAAAATATTTCTGGGTTGCACAATCAAAATGGGCATAATGAAAGCCTTTCTTCCCCAGGACAAGATCAGCCCCATGACCTCCCATTTCAAAGCCCTGCTGTAGACCCAAAATAACTGCAAGGCAATTCCTAAGGATCTTGGGCCTAATGGCAGCCACCAATCCCCATGCTTCCACTAGCCAGAATGCACATGCGAAAGCTACAGTGGTATCTAAAAAGTGTTTGGTCTCAACACCCAGCATCTTCTAGAGCAAGAAATCACTCTGCTACTCTGCCTAAAGGCAGAAGGAATTTGGTGGATTCAGCAAGTCTAGCTTAACCTGGGCCTTCCTCTGCAGCCTCCTCTCCCCAACCCAGGGTATGCATACAGATGCTTCAGACTCAGGATGGGGAGCCACAGTGGCATTCTACAGAGTCCAAGCAAAGTGGCACCCTTCCTTAACTCATTCACTCCGGAGCAGCTCAGAAAAAGCTGCCTGCTTAATTCTACCATAGGAACAACAGTGCAGCCTGAGCTCATTTTCAGAAAATCCATTTCTAATACCATACAGAAAACAAATGTTCATAACTCTACCTATAAGAGCTAGACTAAAAATGTAATTGTGAAAGTTGTTCAGCAGACACTGACATTTCCAACAGTGCAAATGTTGATAGTGCATTTCAAAGTCATTAAATATTTGGCAAGGAATGCTGATATTGTGCATATTTTTTTCTTTTTGGAAAAGCAAAGCACAATGTACCATGTAGACCCATACAATTTGTATTTAATTTGTTTGTATGAATGTCAACTTTAAAATGATACCTTAGCCATTACTGTGTGATGCTCTTTTACGGAAATATTCACAGAAATATGATTAATATATTTCTCATAATTGATAAAAACATCTCATCACCTGTAACAGAGAGGGCACATAGTGCAGAAATTGTGCGTCTCAATGTCTGCTTCATAATGATGCATCATTTGTGTCATCACCATGCTCCCTTGCAAAGATATAGGCATAATAATGAGAAGTATTGGAAATGTATAATTTTCATAATTCTACAAGACTAAAACTGTGATATCTGTACATGTGTACACTGCACAGACACAGTTCTTTTACCATGTTGTAAGGAGTAAGTGTCTTCAAAATAATGTATTACTTGGCACACTGACATGTTCCTTGCAAGGATATTTGCCAAATATGAAAAAAGTCATAATTTCCATAACCTGTCTGAAACAAACTTTGATATCTGTACATGTGTACAACATACAGGCTTAGTTCTTTTACCATGTTTGAGGTATGAATACTGTCTTCAAATGAGGTATTACTTTACCACATTCAGATGCTCCCTTGCAAAGTTATTTCCCAAAATATGAAAAATAAATCATAATTTCCATAAGCATAAGTCCGAAACAGACTTTATCTGTACAATGTGTATAGCATACAGACAGTTCTTTTACCATGTTGTACATACTGATACTGTCTCCAAACTTGGGTATTACTTGGCACTTTGACAACTTCTCTAGAAAAGTTATTTGCCAAAATATGAAAAAAATGTAATAACTTTCATAACCTAAGTCCTAAACAAACTGTGATGTATGTACATGTGTACAGCCCATGGGGGCAGTTCTATTACCATGTTGTAAGGACCAACACAGTCTTCAAATGAGGTATTACTTAGCATGTTGACGTGTTCCCTAGCAGAGGTACAATTGCAATTTTTTTACTGTGCTCGATGTAGCAAAAAAAGGTTTATAAGTAATGTAATACATTTCACTTACCATACTGCTCCTACTTGGTCATGGTTGTTTTCCATCCTTTGCCACTAGGTGCATGTTACTAGTATATCGTGCATTGCTGCCATCATGCAGTAATTCACACAAATATGTACCATATAACCACAATGGATGCCTTCAGCTGTATCCTGCAATAGATATAACAATAAAAATGAAGGGGGGGGGGACTTCAGCATGACTCCACATTGACAGAAAACAAAACATGGCATGTGCATTCATCAGTGTGCTAACGACTTTTAGTAATGTGAATAACACTGGCAGCTGCTGAGAGTTTTACCTGACAAGTGATAATGACTCAGTGTCATACTATAACTGCACTTATTGTAAATGAATATTGTGATACTGACTTGCATTTCATTACTGGAAGGCTTTGCATGCTCAGACTAAGGTGATTGCTGCACATAATCTGTTGAGCAGGCATTTCTTACATTTCTGGTGCAGGTGTTACATAAGACTGAGTCATTACCAATCTGTCAGGAAAAGACCAGCGTAATTAAGTATAAGTAGTATAACACATTTATTGCTAAGCACTTCCTCTAACTTAAATTCTACACATAACCGACAAAGCCAGAAATATTGTCTAAAATGTATGGTGTGTGTGTTTTGTATAATGTGTGTGTATACATATATATATATATTTACATACACACATATACATTATATATATATATATATATATATATATATATCTATATCTATATGTATATATATCTATATGTGTATATATATATATATATATATATATATATATATATATATATGTGTGTGTGTGTGTGTATATATATATATATATATATATATATATATATATATTGCATACTCGTATTACTTCCCCAACCAACCTTGTCATTTAAAAAAAATTAAACTTCCTCTCCCTGGTTTGGCACCTATGTCTGTAATGGACACAGGCAACCTGTAAACGTTTCATCTCCCAAGCCTTTGCTTTACACTTCTCATGGTTATCAGAGCTAGTCAGAGATTTGAGATACATGGCTAGGCTTAAAAAGTCCCTTGTGGTCATCAGCCTAGTAAACACCTATGAACACATGAACAAATGTTTGCTTCATTTTTCCTCTAAAACAATTAGTCTGGTCTTAATAATCCATGGTTTCTGTAAGTAATATATAGAAAATTGTACTGAGTAGAGTAGGAGTATGTGTTTATCCCTGTCCATGTATTAGCACAACTTAGATCTATGGCCGGGAATCAGAAATTGTACCCCAGGACTTACCACTATACTACAAATGGACAGAGGCATCTCTTAAACTCTCTATTCCATGCATGGCTTCCCCCAAATTCTCTATGGTATGGTCCCACTTATTTTCATTAGGGGTAATATACAATTATCATCCATGGGATGGGTAGGGACAGTCTATAACCAAGTGGGATAGGTTATTTTGAACACAGAAAGGCTAGCCTGGTACTTGCCTCATCTGTATAACAAGATACTTTCAATATAAAGACCCCCTACAAGATCAGATTACAGCCTCCTACCCACTACATGATCACATCCGACACTCTGTCCCCATGGCATTTCTTTTACTAACCTAAATTGCCATCTTCCTCTACCAGCCTTGTCTTTTTACCCCACTTTATCCTTTAACTCGTTTTCTCGAGGGGCGTTCTGGAGGTTTAAACTGGCTTTTTTGAGTCATAGTAATCACAAAAAGTATTCATTTTGTATTAATTTATACGCAGCTTACAATACCTCAGTACTTACTGTGTGCACACACTGTCAGCAGTATTTTGTCTGTATGTGAGGTTATATATGAGACTACTCAGTTTTGACTGTTAGTTGGTTATTGAGATATTTAGAAAAATATGAAAGTTATGAATATATATAATATATATGTGTGTGTGTGTGTGTATGTATATATATGTATATATATATATATATATATATATATATATATATATACTTATATATATACTTATAGTATAAGAACAGCAACCATTCCTGAAATATATTGATAAATACATTAACAAAAAATTTATAAATGCAGTCTAATAAGGATGAAATCATACTTTTGCCTGTAGCTAACTAGAACTACTACCAAATCTAGTGTCACCAAAGCACTCTAGGAATTAAAACATCTTTGGATTGAATACACTTAGGCACATTTCTCTCCATAGAGGAGTAATTATAAACAATCTGGTTAATGCCACTTTTTTGGTATTGCGGATTGTCACAGTACCATATAATAGTCTGGACAGAAGTTAAGTTTAAGGAATTGTTTTCAGGAAATCTGTTATGAAATCTGCTTGCCCTTCTCAGTAACAGATTAGGTCAGAAAACTGGTGGAGATGTAATAATTCTAGTAAAAAAGAAATGTCAAAAGTAATAAAATTAATAGGTGCAAATGCATCTATGTTTGAAGATGCCCCCAAACTGGCGTATAACTAAGCTGGTCATAAGCAACCACGTACAATTACTGAAAACTATATTTTCCTTGCCCCAGCCACTGAAAAACACCATACATGATGTCCTAAAGTTGGCTAATAGAGGCAATACAGTGATTACAGAAGATTTTAGTATTGATCATCTCTGGCTAAGCACTTTGTATCCCAGAAAAACATTGTTTCCCATTGGACCAAACCCCTCATGTCTTTGCTTAATTTATTGCTAACCAGCACTCCATACAGCCATAAAAGATAATTAGCCACCCAAGCACCCTCAGCAATTGCTTGCCTGTACAAGAAATGATATAAAACCAATAGCACCCAAAGCAAAGTCAAATAAATGTAACAAATAAAAAAAAAAATCCAGAACTAAGGAGTCACCAGCGATATAAGATCTTTGACAATTTAGACTGGTCATAACTTTGTCAAAACCCAGATCTGTTCCAGACCTCATGATTGTTTTGTGCACTTATTAGTACAGTCATTGACAAAGCTTTTGTGGGACATACAAATGTATGAGAAGACACCACCACCCCTGGACCCTTCAATCAGTGCACTACTGTGCAATAATCACAGACCAAGGCAAAAACTAATGAGTAAAAAGATGCAGAATCATGGGCAGATTTTAAATATCCATATTTAGAAAGTTGCTAGAGTGACAGGTTCTGCTAAAAAAAACCAAGTTGCTGTTACCGAGTGTGCAAAGGATTATGGGGAGCAATCGTTACCGAAGTGCATTATCGGTTGAAAATGCCGGTATCCTAGTTATGGTTATACCTGGTACTGCTTAGCGCCTATTTTTGCAGATATCTACAGTTCTTTCTTTAAAAAAAAAAAAAAAAAAAAAAAAAGTTTTAAGTGTAAGAGGGTTATGATTCAGAATTTCAGTGAACACCACTACCGTAAATTAGCAGTAAAGAAATATTTGTACTGAGGAAACGAATAACTGATCAAAACTTCAGTGTGTATAGGGCTCTGTGTCAGACTTGCACCTCAATATGCTGCCAAATTTCCAAATGTCACGAGTGAGCAAAATGCTGTAGCAATAGTATACAAATTCTTAAACCAATCGCACCCATAATTTTTCAGCACACTAAAAGCTGCCATTGAGTGCCACTTTTAAACCGTTATGGAAATGCTGTTGTAACTCAAAGTGCTAAGAACTGCAGTCACCTGCTGCACAGATGTATTACAGTACTAACATTCAAAAATACATGTACATAGAGAGAGAGACACAAATGCATACAGACATTTATTTTCTCACTCTGGTTTGTCTGCACCTATACTACAGCTTTCCTAGGACTTGAACTCTGTTGCACAAAAGATGACACCATAAACATCCATAAAACAAGCAAGACGTAAATCCAAACCTTTGCGAGCTGTGAAAAGAAAAAAAATAATGCATGCATAATGACAAGACTATAACTACAAAGAGCAAAAAGAAACCATAAACAAAAAACAAAATTATTCACATTTTTAGCAGCAGACTTCACTGACAGTTAATGCATAATGCTAGATGGCAAATACTTCTAATCCGCACAATATTTACGCAGCATACACTTCCTAGATTATACTGTTCTCCCTAAACAACAAAAATAAATAAATGTGCTGCTTATACTATACCATACTTGCTTCCCTGAATTGTCCCTTGCACTGTCGTCACTTTGGGTTATTCCGTGCTTAAGTGATGAATCCTCTTGCAACGATCTGATTGACACTGCTTGCATCACCAGCTGGGCCAATGAAAGAATATGGGCTAAGCAATGGTGTTTGCTAGTCATCTCTACTGCCCGTAAATAAAGTTCTGGCTTTTAGAAGGTTCTTTTTGCACTTCTATTTTTTTTATTTTGCTTTAATGCAGGTGAAGGGAGAACGCTAGTGTTTGTGCTTAATATAACTGTGAAAGCAGAGCAGGTCTGCTAGCTGTGAACAATCACAACCATAGAAAAGGGTACACAGCAAGCCAATTTTATTCAAAAATTCCTGTTCAGACAGCTAACTCTACTGTGAAAATAAAGTTGAGAAGTTAGTACTTTTTTACTTTAGTTTTCAGCAGTGGGAGCTGCATTGTGTTAGTGAATTTAGTTGCACTCCTAGACGACCTGGGATGTAACGTATCAAAATAGTTTGCGTTTCGGGGAGTGCTCGGATGTAACTTTAAATGCGCCCTGTGACGGTACTCTGGGTTAATGAGTTAAGGAACAAATGCATCAATGTGAGGGAAATGACAGCAGTCTTCCTAGCACTGAAAACCTTTAGCCCTCACCTACTATCAGGTGTTCTCCAATTAAGAACAGATAACACCGCAATTATATGGTACCTCAACAAGCAGGGTGGAACAAAAGAGAGTACCACCTGTGCAGACTAACCTTACTGATTGGGACCTAGCCTCTCGACACAACTTGTCCATGCAGGGCAACAAACAAGCAGACCTTCTAAGCAGGACATCCTCTCCACAGCACGCATGGATGTTGGACAGGAATGTCTTCCTAGACTTTGTCCACCAGTGGGGGGCACTCCTCAAGTAGACTTGTTTGCCTCTCCCCAGAACAGATGACTGCAGACCTTCTGCTCCAAGACCTACTCCCCTCTAGCTTGGAGCGTAGATGCTTTCAGCATTTCTTGGAAGGGAAGGGTTTCTATATGCCTTTCCTCCTTTCCCACTAATTCAGAAAGTCCTCTTGAAAATCAGAACACAATAAAGGTTTCACCACCAAAAGCAGTTCGTAACGCTAGCGAGCAAAGTTTAAATGAGATACGAGCTGCTACCAAAGCCAGGTGTCAAATCAAGTCATAAGATCAACTTCAATATAAAATTAAGTTTTAAAACTGGCAGTTATAGAAAGGATAAGTGCTTTCGGTTTCCACCTTTTTCAAATCCTATTGACTTGATTTATGACATTTGGCTTTGGTAACAGCTCTTCTCATTTAAACTTTGCTCCTGCAAATCAGAAGAGACTAACCAAAAATCTTGTTGGTGACTCCCTACTGGCCAAGGCATCACTGGTTCCCCCTATTTTTCAGTCTAGCCAAGGGCAATCACCACAAGTTACCCCATAAGGTGGACCTTCTGACCCAACAAAAGGAAACCCTCATCCACCCACACTTGCAGATGTCACTGACACTGTGGGTGATAAACTTCTAATTCCCTTCAGGCACCACTACTCAGAGGACGTGCTTTCAGTGCTGAGGGGGAGGCCAGGAAATCTACTTCAAGAAAATCATACTTAGCTAAATGAGAAAGATTTTCAAAATGTCTGGACAAGGGCAGGGATCCATGCATCACAGATCCCCCCCCCCCTTAGTTCTTACATGTGTCTCAGCTAGTAAAGGGCGGACTCTCTTACTCTTCAGTGAAAGTTCACCTTTTAGCTGTCTCAGCCCCCCTGCCACTAAGCCCTCCCCTACTAGCCAGGCTCGATGTGAAGCTATTCTTAAAAGGGGTCTTACACATCAGACCACCAAGAAAGCCTATCCCACCACCCTGGGACCTTAACTTCATTCTGGAAAAACTAACCCAGTCTCCATTTAACCCTGCTAGTGCAGCTACTCTGCAAATGTGGACATGGAAGACAGTACTGCAAGTGGCCATAACGTCAGCCAGAAGGGTGTCTGAATTACAGGCCCTAATGGCCTGCCCCCCCATACACTACCTTCCACAAGGACAGAGTAACATTAAGAACTTAACCCTTCCTTCATGCTGTAGGTGGTTAGCGGTCTGTTCTTAAACCATTCTATTCATTTTTCCACCTTCAACCCCTCTCCTACCAATGATGGTGAGAGAATACTCCACTCGCTGGTTGTACACAGACAGCTAAGATTTTACGTAGACAAGACAAAAATCCATTAGAAAATCCAATCAACTCTGTTTCCTTCCACCCCAGGGCCTTGGGCAAGGCAATCTCCAAACAAACCATCGCATGTTGGATTAGGAAAGCCATTTGCCTCCTACTCACACCATGGCAAAAAGCTCCCACAGGGAGTCTAAGCTCACTCTACCATGGCAGTGGCAGTCTCCAAAGCCTTTTTAAAACCCCTGGACACCACTTCCAAACTGGAAGTGACCACATGGTCCACCATTCACACTTTCACCAAGCACTACAAGTTAGTGTCTCCAGAGCACAGGCAGGATTTGCCAGGCAATCCTGCAGGGCTTTGTGGAATCGGCCTCTTCTACCTCCACCCTTTCTTCCAACTAACTATGGTACTCTCCCACACCGAAAATACTGCAATGTAGGAATAGGGCATAGAATAGTTGTGTAAAATCTTATCATTACCATAGATGTCCTTTTCTTCCATATTGCAGTATTCCTTCCCACCCACAAACCCCCGTTATCCTTCTCTCTCTCAATCACTCATATCCTCAGGTCTCTTGGCATCTACACCCTGTCCTGTGACCTATGTAAACACATAATGGCTCCTTGACCCTATGACTGAAATTACTGGCTGCTACTTCTGGTGGGCCTTAAAGTTCTGAGGTCTGTGCGTGCAGACGTCACATTTAAGGTCCCTGGTTTATGGCCCTACATGTGACGTCCCACACAACTACAACAGCCAAGCTGAAGCTTTTGTATAGGAGCCGATGTACAGGTCGCCTGAGGCGGAAAATCCCACACCAAGAATACTGCAACATGGAAGAAAAGGACATCTATGTTTATAGGAAGATTCCATTCACCTACCCACCTTCTTCCCTTCCTCCACCAATAAAATTGAGAGAATACTCTACTCCTTAGATGTTCACAGACAGTTAAGGTTTTACCTAGACAATACCAAATCCATAAGAAAGTCAAATCAGCTTTTTGTTTCCTTCCACCCCAGGGACCTGGACAAGGCAGTCTCCAAACAAACTATTGCATGTTGGATTAGAAAAACTATTTGCCTATGTTACTCACACCATGGCAAAAAACTCCACAGGGAGTAAAGGTTCACTCTGCTAGAGCAGTGGCAGCCTCTAAAAGCCTTCTTAAAGGGCTTTGGCGCTGCATCCATCCTGAAAGCAGCCACATGGTCCACCATTCACGCTTTCACCAAACACTACAAGTAGACAATGTCTCCAGAGCATGTGCAGGTTTTGCCAGAGCAAATGTTCTTCGTGTTTCACTGTTGCAGTCATTATATTTGGGTTATCTGCTTGCAGGTAGCCCTCAGTCTGCCTGTTTAACAAAGTCTTGGGTCCTGCGTCAGTTGCTGTCCCTTCTCCCATGACGTCAGGTCGTCAGGGGTATAAAATATGCAGCCGACGCCATTCCATCAGTCTTTCTTGCCATGCGGTGCCCGAAGCAGACGCAGTTCGCAAGGCCGGTCGGCCGAAGCCAGAAATTTTCGTTTTCGAGTTTCAGAATCAAAGTCTTCAACTAAAGCCAAGTACCCTGTTGGGGAAACTTTTTCTTGCTCCTTACCGATGTCAGTAAACGTTAATAATTGCATTACTTGTAGAAAGCAAATACCTCATAAAGATTTTCATTTGTACTGTATTCCTTGCCTAGGCCCTGGCCACAACGTATCTTGCTGTCGGTTTTGTGCTTTATTTAATCAGCGCACTATCCGTCGTCAGTATATTTTCACCTCTAAATATTTCGGTTTAATTATCCAGAAATGTCATCGGTTAGCCATCCGACTACCGGGATTCCAAAAAATCACAAAGATAAAGGCAGAGATAGGCCGCTGAGATCCAAAACTGCCAACGATGCTTCTATGCCAGTCACCAGTTCGCCGGTACTCAGTGAGGCGCTTTCGCAGCCCCTGATACCCATTACTTCTGATTCGCAGGCCTCTACTGAGACCCATTTGGAGTTCAGTATGCCGCGAGATGCTTCAGCTGTGGAACCCTTGGATGCCTCTACCTTGGATGAGTCCGGAGCCGCTGTGCAGGCACTGGCTTCTGAGGGTGTGTTCAGGACTTACGGACTTGCATATTAAACCGACGCCTCCTTCTTTACTTAGGCCTAAATCTCGGTCCAGGTCTAAAAAAATGATGCCCAGGCCACATGCTCAGGCCTCTAGGCCTAAAAAACAAATAAGAATGGCTGGAGATCTAATAACTCTAATCAGGGGTAGCCAACCCCCTCTTCTAAGAGGCCTAGGACTGAAGTTTATTATGAATCTTCTGATCAGGATTCTGTTTTTTCTGATTCTTCTGATGATTTGGATTTGCCCTTCTCTACTTATGAAGATTCTGATGCAGAGGACTCAATTCCCACTGCTTCCCCTCCTGAAGATTTTGCTTTTGGGGAAACCTTACATACTCTAAGGGAGCATTTCCACTGGGAAAGCCAGGAGTTTTCTGATACAAAAAAGAGGCTTAGGGATTTCCTTCTCCTACTTCAGCATAGGCCTTTAGCTATTTTTCCTATACTAAGCATTGTTGATGCATTTTTGGAATCTAGTTTGGCCCCTAATTCCCTGCCTCCTGCTCCAGAAAACCTGACAGATACTACAGGGTCCTGGAGTCCCACAAGTTCCTTTTCAAAAATCCTATTGCAGATCCAGAGACTATTTCACAGGGGCCCAGGGACATTAAGGCTTCTACTGCTAAATATCTCTACCCCTTCTGATAGAGACTCCAGGGCGCTGGATAGATGGGGGTAAGAAGGTTTACACTTCTGCAACCTTGGCCATTAGGGCTTTAAACTGCCAGTTTCATATGTTAAAGTATCAGCAACATGTTATTGGACTGCTTAAACAGAAAATGATGTTGATTCCTGACTGTTTGGAAAATAAAGAATTACTGGATTTAATGCATTCTGCTGAACAAGTTGGGATACATACTTTGCGGTGTGGTTTTGATTCATTAGAGGCCTCTTGCAGGGCTGCTGTTACTGGGTCTGTGCTCAGAAGACATGCTTTTCTTAAGGAGCAATCTTTGCCTGATCATGTTAAAGCTAAATTGTTGGATGCTCCTTTAAATTGGGACCGCCTGTTTGGCAACAAGGCTGAGGAAGTTCTTAAAAAGATGGAAGATAAAGCTAAATCTATGCAAACTGTTAAAGATTTTTTACAAGTTCAGCCTCCTAGATTTAGTAGGCACTGGCCCTCTTAAGAACTGGTCCTTTCCAGCCCCTTCCAGGTCTTCTCAAGCCAAACCCAGACAACGCAAAAAAAACAGGTTTCAGTCCCAGGGGACACACAGAACTAAGCAGTGGGGGGCCTCCACTTCCAAATCTGGGAATAATAAGACTCCCCCCATGGTAAACTGTCTAAATGACTCCCTTTTAAAATTTTCAAGCACTTATCAACTGACTGCCCCTTTGGGGGGGGGGAGATTGCTCTTCATGCAAAGAATTGGGAACTCGTTACCCAGGACAAATGGGTTTTAAATAGTGTCCCAGGGATACAGATTTCACTTCCACATGTTGCTAACACCAAGCGGGTGGCCGAACCTACCCCCAAATAAGTGGGCATAGGCCCCAAAACAAGTACTTTCTCTCTTAAGCATGGGGGCTGTTCAACTGGTACCAGAAGAGGAAAAGGGACAAGGTTTCTACTAGAGACTTTGCCTGGTACCCAGAAAAGACATTTCATGGCGTCCTATCCTGGACCGGTCTACTCTAAACACCTTTTTGGAGATTCCAAAATTCAAGATGCTGACTCTTCGCCAATTACTTCCTATGCTAGGCAAAGATGCCTGGTTGGCAGCACTAGATTTAAAAGAAGCATACCTGAACATCCCAATCTGGGAGTCTTGCAGAAGATACCTACGCTTCAAAGCAGGCTACACTCACTATCAGTTCTCTGCACTGCCCTTTGGCTTATCTACTGCGCCCAGGGTATTCACAAAGTGCTTAGCTCCAGTTGTTGCATTTTGCAGGCAAAGAAATATTCAAATATACTCGTACCTAGACAGTTGTCTAATTCAGGCAGAAATCCAGGACATACTTTTGAATCATCTGGCCTTTGTAAAAAGGGTTCTAACTTGTCTGGGGTACAGCATAAACGAAAAGAAATCACACCTGGTACCCTGTCAACAAATTATATTCCTGGGAGCAAGCTTGAATACAACTTCCCAGACGGCTTACCTCACGCCAGAGAAACAAATTCATTTGACAATGTACTTCAAACAAGTGGCCACAAAAACTCTGCTATCTGTAAGACAAATACTGCAAGCCGTTGGGTTCATGGCCTCCTGCATTCTTCTAATTCCATGTGGTATCTAAAAAGCCTGTGGTGTTAGTATTCTCAAGACCTAAAAACAATGATTCCTATCATACCTTGTGTACGCCTAGAGTTCCTTTGGTGGGCAGAGGCCTGCCACCAAAACAAGCAACTACCTTTCACACCACCCCCTGCCACCCAAACCCTAACAGACGCATCAGACTTTGCATGGGGGGCTCACCTGGCAGGGAAGTGCATTCAGGGCAAATGGAACCAAAGTCAAATGCACCTGCATATCAATCAAAAAGAAATGTTAGCTGTACAGAATGCTCTGACAGCCTTCAAGGACCACATTCTTCCAGGACAACTAATGGTAAAGACGGACAACACCACTGTTATGTGGTACATAAACAAGCAGGGGGGGTACACAATCTTACCCCCTCTGCAGACTATGCCATGACATTGTGGAACACAGCCTTGAGCTACCAAGTGCACCTACAACCTCAATTCCTGCCAGGAAAATTAAATACACTGGCAGACGAACTAAGCAGAAGCCTCATGGACCCACATGAGTGGAAACTGGAACCAAGGATTTTCAACATGTTGACAAGCAAATGGGGGAGCCCAGATATATACATGTTTGCCTCTCCCCAGAACTACCAATTGGACAAATTTTGCCCATTGACTCCCCACAAACAAGCCTGGAAAGTGGATGCTCTGTCCTTCAGCTGGAAAAACCTATCAGTCTACGCCTTCCTCCCTCTGCCTCCGCCCTCCAAAGTACTACTAAAAATCAAACAGGACAAACCAACGATGATTTTGATTGCTCCAGACTGGCCGCGCCAACACTGGTACCCCCTCCTGCACAGTGTGTCACGGTTATCTCCATGGCACCTGCCTCAGACTCCTTCCCTGCTGTCTCAGCAGGAGAACCAGATTCTGCACCCTCAGCTTCTAACACTGAACCTTGCAGCCTGGCTAATCACTTAATCTCTCCGTTACCATCCCTCAGCAAACCTGTGCTGGATATCATTTTAGAGGCAAGGAGGCCTAGTACTAGAAAATCTTATGCTGAAAATGGAAAAGATTCTGTGCCTGGAACCAGTCTCAAGGGATGAGCACAGCAGCGCCCAATTTACCTCAGATTTTACAATACTTAACTGAGATGCTACACAAGGGCCTGTCTTTTTCCTCCATTAAAATCCACGCCTTAACCATTTCAGCTCATAACACAGAACCTCTCCTCTTCTCTCATCCACTGCTCAAGCAGTTCCTCAGAGGGGGCAGAAATTTGAGACCACCCAGGAAAGCTCCAACCCCAGCCTGGGACCTTAACTTTGTCTTGGAGAAACTCACTCTACCTCCTTTCGAGCCAGCTGCTACTGCAGACTTAAAATTTCTTTCTTGGAAAACAGCTTTCCTTTTATCAATCACTTCAGCTGGAAGGGTATCTGAATTACAGGCCCTTATGGCAATGGAGCCTTTTCATCACCCTTTATGCGGACAGGGTGTCCCTCAGAACCAATCCATCCTTCATGCCCAAGGTGGTGTCCTATCCACTGTGGCTCTTAAATCAGTCCATTCATTTGCCAACCTTCTTTCCCAATCCACAGAATAAAGGGGAACAGATACTGCATTCCGTAGATGTGCACAGGCAACTTAATTCTACTTGAACAGGACTAAACCTCAAAGGAAATCTGAACAACTGGTGGCATTTGCTGCAGGGGCAGAGGGGAAGGCTATTTCAAAGCAAACCATTTCTAAATGGATAAGTCTTTGCATTCATTTCAGCTATAAGCACCATGGAAAACCTATCCCCCAGGGGGTCAGACCTCACTGCACCAGGGCTTGCATGTACTTCTACAGCCTTTCTCAGAGGCGTCCCTACCAGGGACATCCTAGAAGCTGCTACCTGGAGTTCTGTACATACTTTCACCAAGCATTATCATTTGCTAATTTTCTCTAAATCCAGAGCTGGCTTTGCCACTGCAGTTTTGCAGGGCCTTATAGCTGGCCCTAATACTATCTAAATTTCTCCTCCCAACCATAGCTTTTGGAATCTACCCAAATGTAATGACTGCAACACTGAAACACGAAGAACATAGTACAGTTGTGTACACTTACCATAAATGTAGATGTTCGAGTGCATCACTGTTGCAGTCCTGGTTATCCACCCTCCAGCCCCCTAACTTCTTTTGGCTATACCTCTACTTTCCTTTACTATGCTTAAAAGCCTTTTTGGTGTATTTGCTTTTTTGTTGGAGGTATATCCTTGTACTTTTATATTTAATTGCTTCCCATTAGGGGGGGGGCACCTGACATCTGAGGCAAGAAAAACTGATGTAATGGCGTCTGCTGCATGTTTTTATACCCCTGACGTCATGGAAGAAGGGACAGCAACCGACGCAGGACCCAAGACTTTGTTACAGGCCAACTGAGGGCTGCTTGCAAGCAGATAACCCAAATGGTAATGACTGCAACAGTGAATACATTCTAACATCTACATTTATGGCAAGTGTACACAACTGTACTTTCTGCAGGGCTTTGTGTAATCAGCCACTTCTGCCTCCTCCCTTCCTTCCCTCTAAGCTGTAGTGAATACTGCAACATAGGAATAGAAGGACATAGAATAGTTGTGTAAAATCTTACCATAACCATCTCTTCCATGTTCCAGTATTCCTTCCCACCCACCTATCCCCCCTTCTCTATTATCTCTCCTGTCTTTGGTCTCCTGGTGGTTATACCCTACCCAATGACCAATTTAACCATCAAATGACTCTCTGATCCTATGTCTGATGTCACTTGCTACTCTATTTCAGCAGCCCTTCTGGGCTTTCAGGTTCTGAGGTCTGTGCGTGCAGACGTTACATTTAAGCCCCTGGTTTATGGCCCTATTTGTGACGTTCCACGCAACTGCAGCAGCCAAGCTGAAGCTTTTGTATAGGACCCAGACGTGACGTATGGGTCGCCTGAGGGGGGGAATCCCACTCCATGAATACTCCAGCATTGAAGCGAAGGACATCTATGGTTATGGTAAGATTTTGCACAACTCTTCTTTTTCAGCAAAGAGTATTACTTGTTGGTGGGGACTGGAATTTGGTTTGCAGCAGTGAAGGTGTGACTGGGGGGCCCAGAAGGGAAAGTATAACAAAGGAGGGTAGATTTTTAAGACATTTATGAAAATGGCATGGAAGATGTGAATTCAGTAATAGGAGTTTGGAGTGAATTTACATATTCCTCAAGATATAAAAACTGGGCTAGGCTAGACAGAATTTATATTTTACAGGAACGTGCATTTAATTGAAAGTCGTGATTCGCACCCAATAGCTATTTCCGATCATGCACCAGTAATCAATAATTAAAAGCAGGGTAATGAAATAAAAATGAGACACTGGCTCTTTCCCAACTATCTATCGAAAAGAGAGGAGTTTAAGGAATGGGTAGTGGAGATTATTCAGGTGCTATTCGAGAGGATAGAAATTACTTCTGAAAATATAACTAGGGAGTCGGATTAAATTAAGGTGGAGTTTAGAAATAGGGTGGAAATAAAAGAAAGGGAGCTATGGTTAAGAAGTAACGAGAATTATTTAGAGGGACTGACGAATATTAAATATTGCAGAATAGAGGGAATCTCTGAGAACAAGAAGAGGATCAACTGTAAAGTGCTAAGCAGAAAATAAGAGATTACCTCGATAATATACATGAGTTTAGAGAGGTTGCTGTTAAGCAACTCTTTTTTGATAAAACTAGATTACAGAAACATTCAGCTCAACTCAGGCAACAGAAAGGGCCCTCGCCAAGCTTTAGGGAGCCTATAACAAGAAGGTAAATGAGATCCTGTAGAGGTATGGGAAATATTTTGGAAATTTTATGAAAGTCTGTATCAAGCAGATAAATAATGGAAATCAAGAAAAGATATAAATGGAAATATCTGTGGAAGAATTGCCAAGGTTAAAGGTAGATGAGGCTCAATTACTATTGGTTAGGATAGGAGGAGATGAGATAAAAAATTATGTATAACCAATCTACAGGAAAGTCCCCAGGAATAGATGGTATTCCTTTGAAAGTTTGGAGGGAAAAAATGATCAAGATCTGAAAAGTTTTGTTTAACAGTATTTTAAGAGAAGTACCTACATAGAGTAAAGGTCCATCAGATCTAGCTTCATACAGGCCTGTTTCAATAATAAACCATGGTTATAAAGTGTTCATGTCTGTAATGGCTAAAAGAATGGCAAATGTAATGCCAAAATGGATGGGTATGGATCAGTGTGGTTTTGTGCAGGGGAAGCAAACATTTGACAAGATTAACAGACCATTGATGATCCAGAGGGAAGCAGAATGTAAGAAAAAAACATTGTTGTGCATGGGTTTTGATGCATAGAAAGCATTTGACAAAGCAAGAACTTTATGAGCAGGCCAGTGGAAGTATTTGCATTTCCTGAAAAAAAATATAAGGTTGATTAGGAAGGATATATGAGGGATCGGAGATGGAAATTTAAAGTGGGCGGGATCTTCTCTGATAATTTCTGTTTGAGCAGAGAAACCATGTAGGGGTGGCCTCTTTCCCCTTTATTTACATTATATTTAGAACCATTGGCAAAGAAATAAGAGACTCAAATTCAAGAATATAATTGGTATGGTAGTCGAGAAAAGCTGCCTCTATTTGCAGATGGTTATACCTGACAAAACCAGAAAGACACAAAGTTGTGGAACATTTTGAAACAGTTTCATATCTTTTCGGGATACAAAATTAATGAAGCTAAAACAAAGGCAGTAGTAGTAAATTATGTACCCACATTTGAGTTGGTTCAGTGTTATCCATATTTATGGTGACATAAAATGAAGTATTTAGGAGTATGGATTAAAAATTATTCTGGTGTGGCAGCTAAGGATATGTGAGAAGTGATTAAACAAAAGATGATACAAAAATTGAGAAAATGGAAGCTTTGATGTCTTCCTATTCCAGTGTTGCAGTATTCAACTAGTGGGTTTACCCTCCTTCCTTCCAGTCTCGTAGGCCAGATTTCCAAAGTTTTTCAGTCCCCAGTAAGTGCATCGGATGTCTGACGTGGCTGTCAAAGCATGGGCCATAAAGGTGAAGTCTGCATGCACAAGCCCTCAGAACATTTCAGCCGCCAACCATACGCCTGGTGCTCCTGTTGCTTGCATACGTCGGGTTGCAAAAAATTTCAGATAGTCCCCCTTTGGGGAACTCTTCAGTTCTATAGTTTAAATTATAGTTTGTTCATGTCATCCAGGAAAGGCAAGTGTAGCTCTGGTTGGCAGATTACCCACAAAGACGAACAGACCAGTGTCTCTCTTATTTGGGCAAGAGAAACAACCACGAAAACTGTATGATTTGTAAGTCCTTTGTCTCTAAGACCTTACGTCGTCTTCAGGCTTTGGACCTGTATTTAGAAAATCAGAGATTAAAGCAAATAACGTTGGGGATGGAGGCCACGCATGACGTCCTTTGTGAACCTCCGAAGAAGAGGCCCAAGACCCTGTGGCCTACCTCAGCTGAACCTCTACTAGCCACTCCTCAGCCTTTGGCCCACTTAGGCCTGGTCGAGGACCCAGCATCTGCCAGCATAGATATAGCGGGTACCTCAGAGGATGTCACACAGTCGGGAGCAATTTTCACTTCCGTAGAGGCTACACCGGCATCATCGGAAGACGCCGGGGGGGGACAAGCATTCACTCAGGATTCGTCAGATTCTGCCAGCGCCATCCCTGCTCCTAAACCAAAGCCTTTGGCTTCACGGATGCCTGAAAGGCCTCTTAAGCAAAAACAGAAATCCAAATATCTGTCATCCTCTGCTGATCAGCCTACCGACTGGCAAATATTTAGCCAGAACTTGTTTAATGCCTTCATGGCTCTTAGGCCAGACACTAACCCCCCACCCCCACCCCCCGTGCACACACACACACACACACACACACCTCTGTGCCTTCCCTCCTCAGCCCTCGGTCTATTATCCCAGGCAGTAGGCCTGAACAGTTGGAAGAGGAAGAGTTCTCTAACTCTTCAGAAGACTCCCTCTCTTACTCTTCAGATTTCCTCCCCTATGGGTTATGGATCCCCAGAGGAAGGCCCTATTGAACCAGATTCCCTTGTGGAAGATTTAGCCTTTGGGGAAACTAACAATAAAATGAGGGATTTTTTCAAATGGGAGTCTTCAGATATGACTGAAGTACAGAAAAGATTCTATGACCTGATCCAAGTGGACACTCCTAGTCCAACTGCAATTTCCCCTACTCACCCAGCCTTCTTGGATGCCTATGCCTCTGCCTCCATAAACCCAGATTACCACCCTCAACCCCCCCCCCACCCCACCCCGGTAGGGCTGACAAACTTTACAAAGTGCCTCTGTAAGAGAAATTCCTGATTAAATGTCTTCCAGCTGATCCAGCCGATATCTCTATTTCAACAGATAGGGCTTCCAAGCTTCTTCCTACTACTACCATTTTGTCTGCAGCTAAGGACAGCAAGACTATGGAGAGGTTGGGGAAGTAAATGTATACTTCTGCAACTTTGTCTTTCAGAGCTGTTAATTACCAAACACATATGGCTAAATATTCACTAAGTTTGCTAGACAAGGCATCTAAGGAACTATCTGACATCCCAGAATGTGCAGGGTAAACCTCCTTGTCTTCCCTGCTCACCTTTACTGCTCAGGTCAATAGACTTTCTCTGAGATGCAGCTATGATGCTATTGACGCCTCAGCCAGGTCAGCTGCATCAGCTTCTGCACTCAGAAGGTATTCATGGCTGCGCCTTCAACCCCACCCTGATGACTTCAAGGCAAAGCTTATTGATGCTTCCTTCGATCAGACAGCCCTATTTGGTGAAAAAGTGGCTGAACTCTTAAGTCCTTACAACAAAAAGGTAAGGACCTTAAACACCTGTTAGTCTCTCCTGTTCCCAAGTTTCATAGAAAGCTATCCTTCTAAGACTCAATTTATCAGGAAAGCCTCTAGGCCCTCGGACCACTCCAGGCCCAGAAAACAGGCCAGTCCATCTCCCTCCACAAATCCAAGGCCTTCCTTTCCTGATAGAGCAGGTAGTGTCTGACCGCCTGCACAATCCACTTCCTACCCCCCCCCCCTTTACCTTCTCTTGTCAGACAGTCTCTCACTGCTCCCCTGTCTGGGAACATATCACTTCAGACAAATGGGTTCTGTCTGTCACGAGGGACTGGTACTTCATGACTTGGATATGCCCACCTATAAAACTAGAAATGCCCCAGCCTCTCCCAAGTCAGCCTTCCCTCCTGGGTCAGGTTCTTCAAACCCTCTTAGATCAGGCCACTGTAGAATGCATGCCTTCACAGTCAAAAAGAGGAGGCTTTTACACTCAGATTTTTCTGGTGCCCAGAAAGGACGGCCCTTGGAGGGCCCATTTTAGACCTCTCGCATCTAAATCCTTTGCTGAAAGTACCTACCTTCAGGATGCTCACCCTGCCAACTCTTACCTGCCCTCTTGTTTCACGGATTCATGGCAACCATGGGCATAAAGGATGCCTACCTCCATATCCCTATCAAATCCACCTTTAGAAAATACTTGAGATTCCTGGCTGACTCATCCCATTTTCAGTTGTTTGCATTACCCTTTGTTGTATCCACCGCCCCCAGGGTATTCGCAAAATGTCTGGCTCCAGTCATTGCGTACTGTCGCACCCAGGGGATCCATATATTACCCTATTTGGACGGTCTACTAATTCAGGCAGTAGATCAGAAGACCCTACAGCTTCAGACCAGGACTCTTGTACAACTACTGGAGTCCTTAGGATTCCTCATAAACTTTCTGGCACCAACACATGACATAGTCTTCTTGAGCGATAGAATTCGGGCAGACATCATGAAGGCATTTCTACCTCCAGAAAAGGCGACTTCCTTGTCCCAATACCTGGGGGACTCCTTCGGGCATCTCACCTGACTGCAAGGCAGTTTCTGAGACTTCTAGGCTACATGGCAGCTACCATCCCTATGCTATCCCTTGCAAGACTGCACATGAGGAAACTGCAGTAGTACCCTAGGTCAGTCTGGACCCAGCACCATCACCCTCTAGAGTTCAGGATCCCCTTACTTCCCTGCTTAATGAAAGAACTGAGATGGTGGGTGACCCAGGTATCCCACAACCCAGATTCCCTCCCAGACTATACACGCAGATGCCACAGATCTAGGGTGGGGAGCCACATTAGGACAAAGGAAAGTGCAAGGTTTGTGGACAGACAAACACACAAATATCTATGAGATGAGAGCGATCCTTCTAGCTCTCCAAGCCTTCCTCCCCTTCCTAGAGCAAGGCTCCCTCAGGATGTATACAGACAACGCTGTTGTCAGTGATATATTAACAAACACTGAGGGACAAGATCTTACCTCCTATGCAAGCTAGCTCTTCAGGTATGGGAACTGGCCACTTCAAAGGGAATCACACTACAGGCAGCCTACATTCCCTCACTTCACAACACTCAGGCACATCTCCTAAGCAGAGAAGGGATGCTTCAGAGAGACACCTTCCTGAATCTGGTCCACAGGTGGGGGTACACCTCAGTCCTATACACCTCCTCCATAAACAGGCAGCTCCCAGGCTACTGCTCCAGGACTCGCAACCTCAAGGCACTGGCAACAGATGCCTTCTCAATAACCTGGAAAGGGAAATTTTTGTATGCATTCCCTCCCTTTCCCCTGATCCAGAAGGTACTGCTGCAGATTCAGCAGGACTTTCCAGAAATCTTGTTAGTGGCGCCCTACTGGCCAAGACAGCACTGGTTACCCCTTCTCCTCCTTTTGTCCAAGGGCAATCACCACAAGTTACCCACCTCAGTAGACCTCATCGCACACCGCAAGGGGACCCAGATACACCCACAGTGGCAGTCTACAGCTCACTCTATGGCTGATAGGATTCAGATCCCCTGCAGACACCTGTATAATGAGGACGTGCTTAAAGTCCTGCAGGAGGCCAGGAAACCCAACACAAGTAAATCCTACACTGCAAAATGGAAAAGGTTTTCTATCTGGTGTCACAGAAGGCAGTTGGATCTGCTGCAAAGCGATATGCCTCTAATCCTGTCTTAGCTGTGTGAACTGATCCAGACAGGACTCTTACTCATCTCTAAAATTCACGCTTGTCTGCGATTTCTGCCTGCCTCCCTTTAGACCCACCCATGGCATCCAGACTGCCTGCCAAACTCTTCCTCAAAGGGTGTTACATTTGAGACCACCTAGGAAACCATGCCATCTACCCTGGGACCTCAACTATGTGCTAGAAAAACTTAACTTTACCTCCTTTTGAACCTGCAGATAAAGCATCCTTAACACTCTGTACTTGGAAAACTGTTTTATTAGTGGCCCTCACCTCCACCAGGAGGGTCTCTGAACTACAGGCCCTTATGGCTATACCACCTTTTTGGTTTTCCACTTAGTGACCCTAAGGACTAACCCCTCTTTCTCCCCTAAAGTTGTGAATGACTTCTCCCTGAACCAGCCCATCCACCTGCCTACCTTTTTCCCCAACCCACAGGAAGACCGTGAGAGAATTCTACATTCCCTAGATGTGCACCATCTACTTAGGTTTTATTTACATAAAACCAAACCCATTAGACAGTCAGACCAACTGTTTGTCTCCTTCCACCCCAGGGCCCTGGGGAAGGCTCTGACCGAACGGACCATTTCGGCCTGGATCTCCAGGGCCATTTCCTTCTGCTACCTTCACCATGGTAAGACACTCCAGTGAACGTGAAAGCCCACTCCACCAGAGCTGTAGCCTCTTCTGGGGCTTTCTTTAAAGGGTTAGACACCTACTTCATCCTAGAAGCAGCAACTTGATCCTTGGTACACACCTTCACCAAACCCGACGAACTGGACCAAACTTCCAGAGCAGGGTTTGCCAGGGCTGTCCCACATGGGTTCTTGGAGACAGCTTCTAAACCACTTCCCCTTCCTCAGTGAGCTTTGGCACTCACCCACTAGTTGAATATTGTAACATTAGAATAGAAGGACATAGAAAGAAAGGTGTGTCAAATCTTACCATAGCCATAGATGTCCTTCTCTTCCATGTTGTAGTATTCCTTCCCTCCTACCTTCCAGTCCTCTGAGACTTGCACTTGCTTCTCCTGGGTGACACTGGTCTAGCTATGTCCTTACAGGACTGGCTCCGACTGGGGCTTCCATTGTTCTGAGGGCTGGTGCGTGCAGATGTCACCTTTATGGCCCACGCTTCGACAGCCACATCAGATGTCCGACACACCTACTGGGGACTGAAAAACTTTGGAAACCTGTCCGAGACTGGAAGGAAGAAGGGTAAACCCACTAGTTCAATACTGCTACATGGAAGAGAAGGGCATCTGTGGTTGTGGTAAGATTTTACGCAACTTTGTTTATATGGATATGGATAGTAAGATACAAGCAGTTAAAATGTTTCTGGTCCCATTAGTCTTGTACACAGGTCAAGTATATTTTTATCAACCAGAGAAGAAGTTGTGCTTAGTAATTAAGAAAGAGCTAAAGACTATGTGGGAGGGGAAGACAGCAAGAGTCAAGTGGGATAAGCTGATTCTTCCGCTAGAGTAGGGCAGATAGGGATTGCTGGATTTGAAGGGGTATTTCAGAACTACACAGTTAAGGCTCCTATACATAGCACAAGCAGAAAACTATAGTTCAAAGTGGAAAGGGATGATGATGAAATGAGGGAAGCTGAAGAAACAAGGAGAGACTGGTATTTTGGATGCAGGCCTTCAATGAGAATAACAGTAATCATACAGAATACATCTATAAAGTAGCAGAAAGTATCCTAAGAACTAAGCCAACACTGGAATTGAGAACGATTCTGCCCTGCATTTGGGGATCTAGAGAATAGGCAAGAGGGGACTGGAATTGGAGAATACTGGCAAAGTAACCAAGGTATTGGGAGCAAATAACTAGAGAGAGAAAGATGATAGAATGGGAAGACACTAAGAATTTATTTGGACTGCTGATTAGAGATTGCCTTCCCTATCAGCAATTGATATCAGAGTATAGGCAAAGAGAAATGAAATGAAAGACCAGCACTGGTAGAGTTTTTAGTAGAGTCTAGAACAGAAGCTGCCGTTAAAGGAATAATTAGTAGACCATGTAAAATATTGCATGATAACTATAAGAATCAGAGGAGGTTAGAAAGGATTGGGAAGAGATTGGTCAACTTCTTCCCTAAACAGGACAGGCCCAGAGAAGGTTTATTCCAGACAATGTCACCTTGATGTTGGCAGAGGCAGTGAGGCACAATCAGAAGTGCTTGTGTAAAGATTTACTAGGTCCCACAGCTCTATCAGTGCATTCTGCTGCATCATAGATGACTGGTTGCTCATTTGTGGAGGTGGTGGCCTGGACTTCTTTAGCACACCAGGTATTTCGTCAACGTCCCTCTGAATGTACATTGTGTAAGAAGGGTCTGTGCTGCAAGGACAGGTTGGTGGACACTGGCAGACTTCCCAAACCTGTCCATTGATTTGGAGACATTATCCAGTGTGTGGACCTCAGGGTTCTAGGGAAGTACTTGGACCTGCTTCAGAGACTGCGACATCTGGTTTGAGAGTTTCTGCTTGAACATAGCATTTTCCTAGGAGCTAGAAGACCAAGTCCCCACTGCCTTTAAATTGAGATCAACTGTGCCTATATTTTTGGTTCCATTTTTAGTAGCTTGTTGACTAAGGGCGGTACTCCTCCAAGAAAATTTGAGGGTAGAGTTGTTGGCCCATTGTTTTTTTCTGGAGAAAGGATAGAGGGTCAGAAAGTCAACTTCCTCATTTCGGCATAACTTGCAAGTCTCACCGGATTTGGGATTTTCTGTAGGATAAGGAGAAAAATTGACCAATTCCTTCTTATATAGGCCATCTGTGGGGTAATCTGAAGGTGGTTTAGTATGGTTGTTTTTTGCTAGAGCCTGCATTGGTTTGTTAGGTGGGAATGCAGAACTGACTGGAAGACTTGACATGTCTTTTCATAGGAAAAGCAGACTTGAGAGAAATCTTTAGTAGAAGGGTATTAAGCACTTAGCTTGTCAGTAAGGGAATTCCTGAAGAGGAACTCCATGCACTGTGGGAAGCTCCATGAGGAACAAGCTGGGACTGACTACAAGATGCCAAGTAAACGAAAAGTGGCACAAATGTTAATGTGTGTGAGTGGTCCAAGGCCCTGGTGCTAAAAATCCCAGCATCTCTACCTATGCTGAGAAAGATGGCTTTAAAAATAGCTGCACCAGTACAAATGTTAAAGATTCTGACAGGGCCAGTGTCTGAAAGGCAAGCACCAAAGGAAGGTACACCAGAGTAATCAATGTCCTTTGGATTATTTTAGGCTGGGAACCAGCAGAAGTAGAGCTGTGGCTGGTGATGGAGCCAAGAGTCCTGTAAAATCTGTGGAGATGAGGAGAAACATGTAGAACTACTTAGCATCGTTATACCAGAATTAAGCAAGTTTACTGTAGTCCAAACCATGGCAAACTGGAATGCAAATGCTTTGGGATATATGTGGCCTAGAATGAATAAGAGAAGCTTGAGCTATGGAAAATACTGGTCCGGCAAAGTCAGCCCACAGTTGTAGGAATTTTAGCATACACCTTTTTAGATGAGAACATTTTTAACTACAAACATTGGACTTGAAAACTCTTTAAGTTTTATCTAAAATTTCTACCAGTTACAGATGGTAGAGTAGAAATTAGTAAAAATCTTAAAGATGAAAGATTTAAGATCCATTTCTAAGAAAGGTAAAAGCTGTGGAAGAGCCCAGTCATTTGAAAGGGGTTTGCTTTCTACTGAGAAGCCCAAAGGCTGAATGGATTTATTTTCTGACTGAATTGCACATAAGACTTACAAAAAAGAATGACTGGTAATGACTGTGCTTTTGTTGTGTAGCTTGATTAAACTCCAAGCATATTGGGTAGTGGGATTTTTTCTACAAGAATGCCTAACAAGTGTACATGTTAGTTGGTGAAGTGGTCTGACTGGCACTTTCCTATCCAAGGGCTCATATGCAGTGAGGAGATGGGCCGAAACTTAGTGGTGCAGTAAGGATTAAATATAACTTTATTACAGGAAGGTTAAAAGAACTTTACTTTGCAAAACTGAAGAACCTTGTTATAGTCACATAAAGCATGAACAAAAATGGAACATTGCAGTAATGCAGCCTAGGCTAGTTTTTCTGTTAGTAATGCAAAGCAAAGAATTACTGGAGATTGAATGATGTTTGATGCAAAGGACAGGGTTCCAGGTAGCTTAGTAAAGATGTTCATCGTGTTTCACTGTTGCAGTCATTACACTTTGGGTTATCCTGCTGACAGGCTACACGCAGTTGGCCTGAATTCCAAAGTCCTGGTCCGCCGTCGGTTGCTGTCGCCTCTTCCCTGACATCAGTGCACCAGGGGTATAAAAGATGCAGCAGACACCATTTTCTCCAGTCTTTCTTGCCACGAGGTGCCCAAAGCAAAAGCAGTTCACAAGTGCCAGTCGGCCGACTCCTGAGATTTTCAAAATCGAATTTCAGATCCGAAGTATTCATTAAAGCTAAGTACCCCATTGGGGAAACTTTTTTTTCTTGCTCCAGACCGATGTAAGTAAAAGTTAACAATTGTATTTCTTGTTGGAAGCAAATACCGCATTAGGATTTTCACTCTTACTGTATTCCTTGCCTAGGCCCTGACCACGACGTTGCTTGTTGTTGGTTTTGTGCTACATTTAACCAACGCACTATAAAGCGTCAGTACGATTTTGCATTTCATTACTTCGGCCGTAGATTCAACTGTACAATGCCGTCGGAACAACCGATGACCGGAGTTTCTAAAAAACACAAGGATAAAGACAAGGACAGGCATCTGAGGTCCAAAACCGACAATGAGGCTTCCGCTAAGCTAGTCGTCGGTTCGCCGGTTCTCAGTGAAGCGCTTTGCAGCCCCTGACACCCGCTACCTCAGAGCCACAGGCCGCTTCCGACTCCCACGTGGAGCCGACTGGATCTCTGGAAACTCAAGGTATTGGATCCTTGGAAACAATTCCCTCAGATGGGTCCGGAGCCACTGTGCAGGCATCGGCTTCTGAGGGTGTTTTCAGGCCAACTCAGTTATATGTAAAGCCATCTTCAGCTACTAAACCAAAGACTAAAGCAGCTCTAAAGACAAAGAAACAAGTACCGCATTCTCCAGGACAGGCTTCCATGCCTAAAAAACAGATCTTCAAAATGGCCGAAGACCTTATTACTTTGACCAGGGGTTCCCATCCCCCTCCTGATAAGAGGCCTAGGCAAGAGGCAGAATATGAATCTTCAGATCCGGTTTTCATTTCCTCTGATTCCTCCTCTGATCAAGAATACTCTCTTCCTCCCTATGAGGATTCTGATACTGAAGAATCTATTCCTTCAGCTTCTCCTCCTGAAGATTTCTCCTTTGGGGAAACCCTGCATACCATGAGGGAGCATTTTCATTGGGAGAGCCAGGACTACTCGGAATCTAAGAAAAGGCTCAGAGATTTTCTTTTACTTCCTCAGCACAGCCCCCTTGCTATTCCCCCTGATCTGGACATTGTAGATGATGTTTTTTTTAGAGTCCGGCCTGTTTCCAGACTCTATACCCCCTGCACCGGTTAAGCCAGACAGATAGTACAGGGTCGCAGATTCCCATAAATTTCTATATAAAAATCCTGCTGCAGACCCAGAAACCATATCTCAGGGTCCTAAGGGAGTCAAAGCTTCCACTGCTAAAAACTCTGTACCCTCTGATAGAGATTTAAGGGCACTGGACAGATGGGGGAAAAAAGTTTACACTTCTGCTACTTAGGCTGTAAGGGCCTTAAATTGTCAATTTCATATGCTTAAATATCAGCAATACCTAATGTCACTATTAAAACAGAAAATGTTGACTAACTCTGAATGTCCAGAGAACAAGGAAATGCAGGATTTATTGCATGCAGCTGAACAAGTGGGAAAACATACTTTGCAATGTGGTTTTGATTCTTTGGAGGTCTCTTGTAGGGCCGCTGTAACGGGTTCTGTGATTAGGAGGCATGCTTGGTTAAAGGACCAGAATCTGCCGGATCATGTTAAAGCAAAATTATTAGATGCTCCATTACAGCATACTTTGTTTGGTGTTAAGGCAGAAGAGGTGTTAAAGAAAATGGGGGGATAAAGCGAAATCTATGCAGACAGTTAAGGATTTCTTACAGGTACAGCCACCCAGATTTAGCAGGAACTGGCCTTCAAAAAATTGGTCCTTTCCAGTGTCAGGCCACAAAGAGGCAGGTACAGACGCCCTAGAGGCAGATCCCAGCCCAAAGGATCATACAGGCCTAAACAATGGGGTGCTTCTACCTCCAAAAGCGGAGAAGGCAAATCTCAACCTTATAGGAAACTGTCCCAATGACTTTCCTGTACCTGTACCAAGCACTTACCTTTTGGAAGCTCCCTTAGGAGGAAAACTAGCACTTTTTTCACAAAACTGGCACATGATCACCCAGGACAAATGGGTCTTGAATATAGTGTCGCAGGGCTACAGGTTCCACTTTCCCACCCTGCCAAAGGCAAGAGGCATGCCAGACCTGCCACACAATCAATGGGCAGAGGCACAAAAACAAGTTTCATCCCTCATGGATATGGGGGCCATTCAGCGAGTACCACTACACGAGCAGGGACAAGGGTTTTACTCACGACTTTTCTTGGTACCCAGAAAGGACAAAGCCTGGAGACCAATACTGGACCTGTCTATTCTAAACACTTTTCTGGACATTCCAAAATTCAAAATGTTGACTCTGCAGCAGCTTCTACCCATGCTAGGCAAGAAGGCTTGGCTTGTAACTTTGGACTTAAGAGGCATACCTGCATGTCCCAATCAGACAATCTTGCAGAAGATGCCTCAGATTCATAGCTGGCTCAATGCACTACCAATTCTCTGCACTGCCCTTTGGCTTATCTACTGCACCCAGGGTCTTCACAAAATGCCTGGCACCAGTAATTGCTTTTTGCAGACAGAGGAATTCAGATATATTCCTACTTGGATGACTGCCTTATTCAAGCAGAGAACAAGGACATTTTACTAAAACATCTGGCTTTTGTAAAAAGGCTGCTAATTTGCCTAGGGTACACAGTAAACGAAAAGAAATCAAAACTAGTACCCTCTCAAGAGATAATATTCCTGGGTGCAAGCTTAAATACAGCTGCCCAGATGGCTTATCTCACACCAGACAAAGGCATCTGACTTCATACTTCGAAATGTTGGCAACAAAACTCAGTTATCTGCAAGAAAAATTCTACAGGCTTTGGGTTTCATGGCATCCTGCATTCTGTTAATTCCATATGCAAGACTGCATATGAGGAAACTACAATGTTATCTAAAAAGTTTTTGGACTCAGCATTGCCACAGCCTGGAAAAATTAATTACACTCATTCCCTGTCTCCAACAGGAGTTTCGATGTTGGGCACAGGCCTGTCACTACAACAAGGGACAGCCTTTCACTTTACCCACTGCCAGGCAGACAACAACAGATGCATCAGATTATGCCTGGGGGGCCCACATGGCAGGAAAATGTATTCAGGGCACATGGCCCACAAGCCAAATGCATCTTCATATCAATCTAAAAGAGATGCTGGCTGTTCAAAATGCACTTACAGCTTTCAAGGATCTGCTTCAACCAGGACAACTGCTGATAAAGATGGACAATACTAGTCATGTGGTACATAAACAAGCAGGGAGGCACGCATTCCTACCCCCTCTGCAGACAAGCCATGATTTTGTGGAACACCGCACTGACTTATCAAGTACACCTACAAGCACAGTTCCTGCCAGGAAAGACTAATACTCTGGCAGACGAGCTAAGCAGAAACCTCATGGATCCTCACCAGTGGAAACTAGATCCACAAATCTTCAGCATAATAACAAGGAAATGGGGATGCTCAGACATAGATCTATTTGCCTCCCCTCACAGCTGCCAACTACAGAGATTCTGCACAAGGACTTATCACAAACTAGCATGGAAAGTGGATGATCTATCATTCAGCTGGAAAAACCTTACAGTATATGCCTTTCCTCCACTACCTCTCCTCCCCAAAGTACTCCTAAAGGTCAGACAAGAGAAGCCAAAAATGATCCTGATTGCCCCAGACTGGCCACGCCAGCACTGGTACCCAATCCTAAAGAGCTTGTCTCAAGACCCAGCCTGGACATTGCCTCAAATTCCTCATTTACTGACCCAACAGAACAATCAGATACTACACAGCCAACTCAAAACCCTAAATCTGGCTGCATGGTGGATAATGTAACCATTCAGAACACACCTCTCCCCAAAGCGGTTATGGATGTTTTTCTGGAGGCCAGGAGGCCCAGCACCAGAAAGTCATATGCAGAAAAGTGGAAGAGATTCTGTGCTTGGAACCAGGCACAAAGAATTGACATGCTTGTACCAAATATTCCTCAGATTTTACAATACCTAACTGAGATGTTGGACAAAGGCCTATCCTTTTCATCCATTAAAATTCATGCCTCTGCCATTTCAGCTTATTACAATATGGACCCACCTATTTTTTCACATCCACTACTAAGGCAGTACCTCAGAGTGGCCAAAAACATAAGACCCCCAAGAAGAGCACCAATACCTGCACAGGACCGCAATTGAGTCTTGGAAAAACTCACACTGCCTCCTTTTGAGCCAGCTAATTCAGCTGAGATAAAATTCTTATCATGGAAAACAGCTCTGCTCTTAGCCATAACTTCAGCAAGAAGAGTTTCAGAGTTGCAGGTACTAATGGCAGTTGAACCTTTTATAATTTTCCATCCGGACAGGGTTTCTCTGAGGACAAACCCAACATTTATGCCTAAGATAGTGTCCAGTGTGGTTCTTAAACAATCCATTTGCCTACCTTTTATCCAAACCCACAGAATAAGGGGGAGAGACTTCTACATTATTTGGACATATACAGACAGCTACGCTTATACTTGGACAAGACTAAAGCTTTCAGAAAATCTGAGCAACTCTTAGTGGCATATGCTGCAGGATCTCAAGGAAAAGCCATCTCAAAGCAGACTATTTCCAAATGGATAGCCCACTGCATTCGTTTCTGCTATTCTCAATATGGCAAATCAGTGCCTAAGGGCATCAGGCCACACTCAACCAGAGCAGCAGCTACATCAGCAGCCTTCTTCAGGGGAGTACCAACTAAGGACATTTTGGAGGCTGCAACTTGGGACTTCAGTGCACACTTTTACAAAGCACTACCACTTACCTCTTTACTCTAAGTCCAGAGCAGGCTTCGCCACTGCAGTTCTGCAGGGCCTCATAAGCCACTCCTAATTCTATTTAGGCCCAGCCACCCAACCTCAGCTTTGGGATTCAACCCAAGTGTAATGACTGCAACAGTGAAACATGATGAACATAGTATAGTTGTGCACCTACCATAAATGTAGATGTTCGAGTGTATTCACTGTTGCAGTCCAGGTTACCCACCCACCATCCCCCTTTCTTTGCTGGGACATATCTGTACTATACCACCTATCTGGTGTATTCGCTTGTAGATGAAGATTGTTTTACTTTAGTGCATGCTTTTTTATTGGCATAATTTTTTAGCCTACCCTTCTGGGGGCACCTGACATCTGGGGCAAGAAAAACTGAAGAAAATGGTGTCGGCTGCATCTTTTATACCCCTGGCGTACTGACGTCAGGGAAGAGGCGACAGCAACCGATGCCGGACCAGGACTTTGGAATTCAGGCCGACTGCGGGTAGCCTGCCAGCAGGATAACCCAAGTGTAATGACTGCAACAGTGAATACACTCAAACATCTACATTTATGGTAGGTACACAACTGTACTTTTACCCTGGGGATCACTTCAGTGGCTGTGCTGGACAGAGGCACAGGGAACTAATCTAAGGGGGTGGCGAAAGCCAACACATTCTGGCTAGGCTTATAAATGCCTTTGGGGCAGATAGCCTAGTACCTACAAAGAAAAAAAAATTATATATATATAATAGAGAGAGAGAGACACACACACACACCTATATATGTGTGTATATATATATATATATATATATATATATATATATATATATATATATATATATATACACACACACACACACACATATATAAAATTTGTATTTTTATATATTGTATATATATTTGTGTATATATATATAAAAACACTGTGTTCTAGTACTTAGATGTATACTTTCTCCGTACTGTGGTTAGCAATTTGTATTGTGTTGGAGTTCTTGCCTTGACAGTTTTGAATCGTAGCTGATGGGCAAGAGTTTAAAAGGTGTGCAGAGTGCAGGCACAAGCTCCCTCCCCTATACCCACAGTCCTTGTGTCTTTTGGTTTGGCACTACCCATCTTGACATACACTGGATGGCCTAATGTCCTATTCCCATGTTGCAGTATTCTGTACCTATGGGTTTTCTCCTCTTGCTACCCAATATCCTGCCAGTATACAAAAGATTTCACTTACTGTATGGTGTGTGGGACGTCTGACGTGGCCAGCAGGTTGTGGGCCATAAAAGTGACGTCCATGCACACCAGACCTCAGAACTTTCCAGCCGCCAGTCAAACATCAGGTATTCTGCCTTCCCGGACATTTAATTCTTGAACTCGGATAAGTACCCGGTTGGGGATCCTTCTTTTCAGTCAGTTTTCTAATGCTTGTTCTTGTCATCTAGAAAGGGCAAGTGTAAGTGCAGGTATCAAATACCACACACAGACGCCCACAATTTTTTCTCGTTTTGTTTGGGTAAATCTCATGACTTCAAGACCTGCCCTATCTGCCAGGCTTTTGTTCCCAAAATTTCTATGTTGCTGACTCCATGCACTCAACTTAAACTTAGAGAACCAATGTGTTATATAGTTAGCACTAGGTATGGAGGGTTCTTCCGACTTGCCTGCTGAACCACCAAAGAAGGCCAAGATTGCGCAGCCTGCTGCTGGCACTGCTCCTCTACTGTCCAAACTCAGCCAGTGGCTGACATCGGCCTGGTTGAATATTCGGACTCCGCCTCCCCAGGTATAGCGGGTACCTCTTCGGAAGCCACGTCCATGGAGGCTTTACAGATGTCTGTCTCCATCAAGGGGGAACCAGGGCTTTCGGTAGGACAGTTGGATCCTTCCGACCCTAGGCCTTCCTCTGTTTAGATACCTGCTAGGCCGTCACTCAAAAAGAGGAGGAAGCATGTATTCCCTTCTTCAAAAAGTCTACCAGATTGGCAGGCTTAATCTCAAAGCCTTTTTAATGCTTTCATGGTCCTGCGGCCTACTGCACCTGGGATTTCCACAGTTCCTCTTTCAATTCTGAACCCTAGACCTTGGACCTTAGTATCTTCTCAGGTGGAAGAGGAAGAGTACGCTGATTCTTCTGAAGAAGAATCTCTCTCCTACACCTTTCAGCTCCCTTCCCCATTTGGATATGGTTCCCCAGAGGAAGAATATGGTGATGCAGACTCCCCAGCAGAAGATCTAACCTTTGGGGAGACTGTAGCTAAAATGAGAGCATTTTAAGTGGGAGTCATCTGAGTTGACTGAGTTACAAAAAAGGTATGACCTCATCCAGATAATTCCCCCAACCCATACTGCTGTTCCTCCCATTTTCCAGCTTTTCTGGATGCCTTTTCAGCAGCATCCTTAATCCCAGACTCCCAACCCCCAGCTCCACATAGAGCTGATAGGTTTTATAAAGTCCCTGTGAGAGCAACATTTCTGGTAAAATGGCCAGCTGCAGACCCAGCCACCATTTCTGTCTCCACTGACCAGACTTCTAAACTACTGCCTTGTACTACCCTCCTCCCTGATGTGAAACCATGACGCATTTGGGGAAGATTAAATACAAATTTGCAACTCTGGCTTTCAGAGCAATCCGTTACAAGACTCGTGTCTAAATATGCTTTATCCCTTAAGGAGGATATTTCCAAACAACTCTGACTTCCCAGACTCAGCAGCTGAAGTTCAACTGTGCTCCCTAGATGTTCATCGTGTTATACTGCTGCAGTCATCACACTAGGGTTATCCTGCCGTCAGGCGGTCCCGCAGTCGGCCGAATCCCAAAGTCTTGGTCCGGCGTCGGTCGTTTCTTCCCCGACGTCAGTGCGACAGGGGGATAAAAGAGGCAGCCGATGCCATTTTCTTCAGTCTTTCTTGCCGCGCGATGCCCGAAGCAGAAGCAGTTCACAAGTGCCGGTCGGCTAGCTCCTGAGATTTTCGAGTCTAATTTCAGCCCGAAGTCTTCTCTAAAGCTAAGTACCCCGTTGTGGAAACTTTTCTTGCCTCAGACCGATGTCAGACAAAGTTAATAATTGCATTTCTTGTGGGAAGCAAATACCTCATAAGGATTTTCATTCTTATTGTATTCCTTGCCTAGGCCCAGACCATGATGTCTCTGGTTGTCGGTTTTGTGCTAGGTTCAACAAACGTACAATCAAGCTTCGGGCAGATTTCGCCCGACATTATTTTGGCAGAAAATTTAACTATAGCATGTTGTTGGAGCAACCGACATCAGCAATGATTAAAAAATGCAAGGATAAGGACAGGCAACCAAGGCCAAGACCAGATACCGAGGCCTCAGCAAGGCCTGCCGCCAGTTCTCCGGTTTTCAGCGAGGTGCCTACGCAGCCCCTGACTACCGCTGATTTAGAAATTCTGACTGCCTCCCAGACCGAATCAGCTGGGCCTCAGGAGCCAGTTCCATCTCACCCCTCTGACGCCAATCCCGACGGTGATCCGGAGATTTTGGACAGACCTTCAGTTTCTGAAGGTGTCTTCAAACCGACAACTATCTCTATTAAATCTTATACTAAACTTAAAGCCCCTTTAAAAGTTAGGAAACCGGGTCCACAGACCCCCCCACAGGCCCCTATGCCTAAAAAACAGATGCTTAAGATGGCTGAGGATTTAATTACCCTTATCAGGGGTTCACATCCCCCTCCTGACAAAAGGCCTAGACTGGAGGAAGATTATCCTTCCTCCGACCAAGCATCCATTTCCTCAGCTGAGGACCAGGATTATTCCTTCCCTCCTTATGAAGACTCAGATGCTGAAGAGTCCATTCCCTCTGTCTCCCCCCCCCCCCCTGAAGACTACTCTTTTGGGGAAACTTTACACACCATGAGGGAACACTTCCACTGGGAAGGCCAAGATTACTCTGACTCTAAGAAAAGACTCTGTGAGTTTCTTCTTCTTCCACAGCATAGACCCCTTGCAATTCCTCCAGTTTTACACATTTTGGATGATGTTTACACCAAATCTAGTCTAAACCCAGATTCCTTACCTCCTGCACCAGCAAAACCAGACAGATACTACCGAGTTCCTGATTCTCATAAGTTTCTATATAAAAGCCCTGTTGCAGACCCTGAAACCATTTCCCAGGGTCCCAAAGGGGTTAAGGCATCTACTGCTAAGAATCCACTACCTTCTGAAAGATATTCCAGAGCATTAGAAAGATGGGGAAAGAAAGTGTATACGTCTGCCACTTTGGCCATGAGGGCCTTAAACTGCCAATTCCACATGCTAAAATACCAGCAGTACTTGATTACACAATTAAAGCAGAAAATGATCCCTCAGACAGATCAACCTGATTTTAAAGAGATGCAGGATTTGCTGCATGCAGCAGAACAGGTGGGAAAGCATACCTTACAGTGTGGTTTTGATTCATTGGAAGCCTCATGTAGAGCAGCTGTCACAGGATCTGTAATACGTAGACATGCTTGGCTAAAAGAGCAAGCCTTACCAGAACATGCCAAAGCAAAGTTATTGGATGCTCCATTGCAGAAAGATGTGTTATTTGGTGTCAAAGCAGAGGAAGTTTTAAAGAAAATGGAAGAAAAGGCAAAATCTATGCAGACAGTTAAAGATTTTTTACAGGTACAACCTCCTCATTTCAGCAGAAACTGGACATCAAAAAACTGGTCCTTTCCTGCATCAGACAGACCCCAAAGGGGTAGGTACAGACGCCCAAGGGGCAGAGGCCAGCCACAAGGTTCTTTCAGGCCTAGACAATGGCATACAACAACTCAGAGGTGGAGACGAAAGATCTCAACCCTTCAGGAAACCAACACAATGACTTTCCTCTTCGCCTGCCAAGCAAAATTGCCCTGGCAGCACCTTTGGGAGGGAAACTGGCTCTATTTCCACAAAATTGGCGCATCATAACAAAGGACAAATGGGTTCTGGATATTATTACCCGAGGCTACAGATTTCATTTTCACACTTTACCACGGATGAGAGGCATGCCAAATCTGCCTCCAAACCAATGGGCAGAGGCACAAACGCAAATTTCAGCTCTCATGGATATGAAAGCAATTCAAAAGGTACCTACAAAGGAGCAAGGTCAAGGTTTTTACGCAAGACTATTTCTAGTACCAAGAAAGGGCAAAGCCTGGAGACCCATTTTAGACCTCTCAATTCTAAACACATACCTGGAGGTACCCAAATTCAAACTGCTCACACTACAGCAGCTTCTTCCCATGCTGGGCAACGAGTCTTGGCTGGTAACGTTGGACCTCAAAGAGGCATACCTGCATGTCCCTATCAGACAAGATTGCAGAAGATACCTCAGATTTTTGGCAGGTACAACGCATTATCAATTCTCTGCATTGCTCTTTGGCTTATCTACTGCACCCAGAGTATTTACGAAATGCCTGGCATCAGTAATTGCATACTGCAGACGAGGAATACAAATTTATCCATATCTGGACGACTGCCTGATCCAAGTGGACAGCAAGGCCATTCTACTACAGCATCTGGCATTTGTAACAAAGCTGCTAAGTTGCCTAGGGTACACAGTAAACAAAAAGAAGTCAAAGCTAATACCCTCACAAGACATAATATTCCTGGGTGCCAGCTTAAATACAACGGCTCAGATGACTTATCTCACGCCAGACAAACAAAAACAACTGACTCAATACTTCAAAAAGATGGCAACTTTTACCCAGCTCACTGCAAGGAAAATCCTGCAGGCATTGGGGTTCATGGCATCCTGCATTCAACTAATTCCACATGCAAAGCTGCATATGAGGAAATTACAATGGTACCTGAAAAGTGTATGGACTCAACACAGGCACAGCCTCGAAACAAGTACCTCTCATTCCCTGCCTTCAAAAAGAGTTCCTGTGGTGGGCTCAAGCATGTCAAATAAACAAGGGTCTTCCTTTTGTCTTGCCTCCAGCAAACCAAACTATGACAATAGATTCTTCAGACTACGCCTGGGGAGCACACATGGCAGGACAGTGCATACAGGGCAAATGGTCTGCAAAACAAATGCATCTACACATCAACCAAAAGGAGATGCTAGCTGTGCAAAATGCACGGACAGCCTTCAAGGACCTCTTGCATCCAGGACAACCACTAATAAGGACAGGCAACACCACAGTTATGTGGTACATAAACAAACAGGGAGGAACACACTCCTACCCTTTATGCAGACAGGCAATGACCTTGTGGAACACAACATTGACTTACCAAGTACAACTGCAAGCACAATTCCTGCCAGGAAAAGAAAACATATTGGCAGACGAATTAAGCAGAAATTTGGCAGATCCTCATGAGTGGAGACTTACACCCACAAGTATTTTCAATGATAACTCAAAGGTGGGGATGGCCAGACATAGATCTATTTGCCTCCCCCAACAATTGCCAACTACAGAAATTTTGCACAAGGACTTATCATTCCCTAGCCTGGAAAGTGGATGCCCTATCATTCAGTTGGACAGCATTGACAGTTTATGCCTTCCCACCACTACCTCTCTTGACCAAGGTATTACTGAAAGTCAGATCAGAGAGACCACAAATGATCCTCATTGCTCTGGACTAGCCACGTCAGCACTGGTACCCATTACTAAGGACCTTGACTCACAGCTCCTCCATGGATCTTACCTGAATTCCCACTTCTATTGACTCAGCAAAACTCTCAGATCCTTCGCAGTCAGCTCAGGACTTTAAATCTAGCTGCATGGAGAATACCTTGAATTATCAATAAACACTTCTCTCAAAGGACGTCCTGAATGTCATTTTGGAGGCCAGGAGGCCCAGCACCAGAAAAACTTACTCGGACAAATGGAAAAGATTTTGTGTATGGAACCAGGCTAAAGGCCAAAATCCTTGGATACCAAACATTCCTCAAATACTGCAATACTTAACTGAGATGCTACACAAAGGCCTTTCTTTCTCATCCATTAAGATCCATGCTTCAGACATTTCAGCTCAATATAATACGGCTCCTCCCATATTCTCGCACCCCTTACTAAGGCAGTTTCTCAGAGGGGCTAAGAGTATAAGACCCCCCAGAAAACCCCCAACGCCAGCTTGGGACCTCAACTTCGTTTTAGAAAAATTAACACTGCCTCCTTTCGAACCAGCCTTCTCAGCAGAACTACAATACTTGTCATGGAAAACAGCTCTGTTGCTGGCTATCACCTCAGCACGCAGGGTCTCGGAACTACAGGCACATATGGCAGTGGAACCTTTCATCATTTTCCATCAGGACAGAGTCTCTTTACGAACTAACCCTACCTTTATGCCAAAGGTAGTATCCAGTGTGGCTTTGAATCAGACCATTCATTTACCCACCTTTTTTCCAAACCCCCAGAATAAAGGAGAAAGACTCCTTCACTCTTTGGACATTCACAGACAGCTACGTTACAATTTGGATAAGACAAAGACCTTCAGAAAAACTGACCAACTCTTTGTATCCTATGCTGCAGGTTCACAAGGAAAGGCCATTTCAAAACAGACCATCTCCAAATGGATAGCACATTGTATCCGCTTTTGCTACTTGCACCATGGGAAAGCAGTGCCTGTTAATATTAGGTCCCATTCTACCAGGGCTACAGCAACCTCAGCAGCCTTTCTCAGGGGGGTTCCAACCAAGGACATTCTGGAGGCAGCTACTTGGAGTTCAGTGCACACCTTTACCAAGCACTACCACCTTTCATTATACTCAAAAATCAGAGCTGGTTTTGCCACTGCAGTTCTGCAGGGCATCCTAGCTTCACCTAACCCAGTTTAGTACCAGCCACCCATCCATAGCTTTGGGATTCAACCCAAGTGTGATGACTGCAGCAGTATAACACGATGAACATAGTACAGTTTTGTACCTACCATAAATGTAGATGTTAGAGTGTATATACTGCTGCAGTCCAGGTTACCCTCCCACCATCCCCTCTACATACCAGGGTGTTAGTTATAACTCCATGTACATCAATCTATTGGATGCATGTCTATATGGTGTATTTGCTAACAGCCAGTACTGTTGTTTATCTACTAAGGTATTTTTGCATAGTTATTTGTATTGCCTTCCTAGTTGGGGGCACCTAACATCTGGGGCAAGAAAAACTGAAGGAAATGGCATCTGCTGCCTCTCATCCCCCTGTCACACTGACGTCAGGGAAGAAGCGACGACAACCGACGCCAGACCAAGACTTTGGGATTCGGCTGACTGCGGGACCGCCTGACGGCAGGATAACCCTAGTGTGATGACTGCAGCAGTATATACACTCGAACATCTACATTTATGGTAGGTACAAAACTGTACATCTGGAGTAGGGACTTCATTTGTCAGCAACCTGTGGGTCTTGGATCCGATATCGGATCCGAGCCGGCAACTATTTATACAGCTATGGATCTGAGCACCTAGCTCCTCCCCTCACCCATAATCCCCTGCCAACCCCAAATGATCTCAGATCTAGTTTGCCGCTCTTAGAAGAGACAGCTGGATTGCAGAGCTCCTGGCGACTGTCAGATAAGTTTTCAGAAAAACTTGTTTAATCAGAAAATCTTTCTTTTCTTAAGTCGTGTGTGTGTTTAGGATCCCTTTTGGTTAATTTTATTCTCTTTTTTAGTGTATTTCCCCCATCGCTGGTCGTAGTGTGTGTGTGTGTTTTCTGTGTTTTGGGGCCTGGTGTGCTTGTGTAGTTTTTTTCTTTCTTGAGAAATGTTGGAGGCCCCAAAGCCCATTTTTTCTAAGTGCACCAAGTGTGGCCGTAAGCTTTCACCGGCAGATGGCCACACTCTGTGTGTTCGGTGCCTTGGGGTTGAACACCTGTCCTCAGGATGCACGAATTGTGCAGGGTTCAACCCCAGGGCACTGAAAGAGCGGAGGTCTAAGCTGGTCCTGGCGCGACTTTTGCCCCCAGAGTCGGCTTCGGCCTCCGCTACTCCCGTGGCACCTCCCCAGCCTGTGGTGGTAGCCACTCCTGCCCCCTTCCTCCGGCCAGGATTCAAACTCCCACTAAAGCGCCGGAGGATAAAGAGGCCAGGAGGGAGAAACGGAGGGAGAAGCACCACAAGCGGCCGGCCGAGGCCTTCGCTTCGGCCCTCCCAGCTAAGCGGGCTTCTCCCTCCACGGCTTCCAGGTCTCCTCCTCGGCTCCGATCACCTTGCTTCTCCCCGGGACCGGAGGAGGAGGAGACCCGATCTCCGTCGAGGTCATCGAGGCGGCACTCCAGGCCTGCCTCGGTGGCCTCGTTGAGATCCACCTACAGCCTGTCTGATGCAGACTTGGACCGGATGATAAGGTTCATCCAGGCCCAGCTGCAGATGGGAGTGCTCCTGCCTCCCACCCCCTTCGGGGGGGAGCTCGACACCCTTTTTTGCTCCGATAGCTCCTTCTCCGACCCGCTTCCCGGGTTCGGAGCGCTTGGAGCCGGGCAGTGTTGGAGCCAGGGGTGGGTCGGCGCCGACAGTACTGGGTACTTCGGATCTGACCCTGCCCTCGAATCTGTCGGTTCCATCGTCTGATCCGACCTCTCGGAGCCATGGCCCGAGCTTCGGATCCGAGGGATTCAGTGTGCCTTCGGCTCCATCCAGGTCGGAGCCCACTGGTCCCTCGGATCCTTAGGGTTCCAATCCCTTCATCTGATCCGAGTGGGAGTCGGCTCTCGGAGCCCAGGGAGAGCAGCTCCCCCTCGGCCTTCGATGTAGTGGAGAGAGCTCTGTCGAGCGCATCCAGACCCCCGGCCCTTGTCTCGGCTCCTCCCTACACTCCCTCTCTGCTGGGTCAGGCTTCCATCGCCCGGCCACAGGGACAGCCTGCTTCGATGTCCCAGGTTGTTCCTTTGGAACAGGACATTGCTGGCGATACCTCCTCAGACAGCCCCCCCGAGGAAGTGCCTCACAAGCATAAGTGTAAGAGGAGGCACGTGGACTCCCCGAGTCCTTAACAGAGGACATGGACTTGGATGAAGGGGAAGGCTCCCCAAGATCACCCCCTGAGGATGTCTGCTTTGGAGACATCATGGAAATGCTTAGGCTCAGGGGGGGGGGGGGTCTGCCCCAAGGCTTCCTCCGACGAGTCCGTGTTCCTGGAGGCATTCGAAGCAGGCCCGTCTACCTCTTGGATGTCCCCTCCAGCCGACCCCCTGGTGGACCTTGTGACCACCAGGGCATGGAAGGAGCTGGACACTGTGGAGCCTATTCCCAAGCGCCTGGATAGGATTTTGAGTCCTCCCGCATACCGGCCCCACTGGAGCAAGGGTCCCCCTGTAGATGCCATGTTGATGGCGGCAGCCACTAAGAGGGAACTAGCTCAGGAGAGCCCCTCTGTCCATTCTCCGAGCAAAGAGTCTCGCTTGATGGATCGCCTTGGGAATTGGGTATTCATTTCAGTGACCTTCTCGGTAAGGTCTCTGAACTACATGGCACATGTCATCAGGATGCAGCGCGATCTTATTAAAGAATATGCTGCTTCTCCCCCGGAGTCCATGTCGGCGGAGGACAAGCAATTGTACTCCACTCATATGGCCACTCTGAGGTCTGTTTCTAATACCTCTATGAGGCTTTTGTCTGACACAACTGAGGGAGCTGCTAGAGCTACCGGAGCGGGCCTAGTTATGAGACGCCAGGCCTTGCTCCGACATTGTGACTTCGCGGAGCCCTTTAAGGCGTCCTTTGCGAATGCCCCCTTTGATGGTTCTGCTTTGTTTGGCAAAACCGTTCGCGAGACACTTGTCCAGAGCAGGAAGGACGGGAAGACGTCTGCCGTCGGAGTCCGCTTCTCTGCTCCCCAGAGGTCCTTTTCCAAGAACCAAAAGGGACAGAAGAAGATGTGGTTCCGGAAATTGCAACATTCCCAACCTGCTCTGGACAACCAGTCCTTCCGTGGCAGAGGAGGACAGGGAGGACGCCGCCCTAGAGGCAGAGGGGCACCGAGAAATTTTGGGTCCAGAGAATCCTTCTTTGATCGGCCCACGCAACAGCCCTGAAGGGTTGCCCGACTGCTCCAGTCTGGAGGCAGTCAGGGGGCGCTTCTCGAGGCATCTGACGGCATGGGAGTCCATTACGTCAGACCACTGGGTGCTTGGGATTATATCCAGAGGTTACAAAATCCCTATGCTTCATGTTCCCAGACTGAAGAACCTCCCCGATGTACCACCCGATCAGAGGGAGGCTGCAGCCGCGGAAATCCAGCAGCTCCTAGAAAAAAGGGCCATCCAACCCGTCCCCCCCAGACCAGCTCGGATTAGGGTTTTACTCCAGGTTCTTTCTGGTGCCAGAAAAGACGGGGGACCTGAGACCAATTCTAGACCTCTCTCTTGAACCTGTCGGTAACCAAGGAGAAATTCCGAATGGTCACTCTTCAATCCATTCTCCCCCTGTTGCAGGAGAACGACTGGATGTGCTCAATAGACCTAAAGGATGCGTACTACCACATCTTAATGGACAGACGATCCAGGAGGTTTCTCCGCTTCCGGCTGGGAGCCAGCCACTATCAATTCAGGGTCCTTCCCTTTGGCCTCACCACAGCCCCCAGGGTGTTCACCAAAGTTTTAGCAGTGATAGCGGCCCACCTGAGACTTCAGGGAATGCAGGTCTTCCCGTACCTGGACGACTAGCTCCTGACCGCCCCAACAAGGCATCTACTCTGCTCAGCCAGAGATTTTTTTCTTCGCCTAGCCCCCCAGTTAGGCATCACGATCAATATGGACAAGTCCTCCCTTGCTCCGACACAAGTGATAGACTTCATAGGGGCCAGGTTAGATACGAGAAGTCTACGAGCCTACCTCACTTCGGAACGACTACTGAACCTCAGTCTACATGTGCGGGCCATCCTCTAATCAGAAGCTCCACCCGCGGAATTGGTCCTGAGGGCACTGGGCTCTATGGCAGCGGCAATTACACTCCTTCCGTGCGCTCGCCTAAACATGAGGGTACTACAGTGGACCCTTCAAGTACAATGGTCCTTCCAGCTTCTTCCTCTGTCACCCTGTCTCTATCAGCAAGGCTTGCAGGAGGGCCCTGTTATGATGGCTGCATTCCCCAGACCTCCATACAGGTCGTCCCTTCTGCGCTCCACCTCCCCTCGTCACGGTGACCACGGACGCTTCTCGCCTCGGGTGGGGGGGGCATTGCTCAGGCAGAACAGTCCAAGGCACATGGAACGACTCAGAGACCTCCCTGCATATCAATGTTCTGGAGATGAGGGTAGTGCTGTTGGCGTTGCAAGCACTTCACAACCTTCTTCCCGTCGGAACTATTGCGATACAGACGGACATGTCAGTTGTCTGTTATATCAACAAACAGGGGGAACCAGGTCTTATCCTCTCTGCCGAGAGGCCATGAGAGTGTGGGAATGGGCGATCTCCACCAACCGCTTTTTGATCGCAACGCACATTCCGGGACGGTCCAACATTCTGGCGGACAAACTCAGCCGCACTATTCTTTCCCCTTACGAATGGTCTCTCAACTCCCGAGTAGTGAAGTAGATTTTTGCAAAATGGGGGCAACCCTGCTGCGATCTTTTTGCCTCTCCCTCAAATACGAAATGTGACAACTTCTTCGCCCTGATTCCCCCACCAGGGGAAGCCTCGAGAGACGCTCTAGTGCATGCTTGGCCACCCGGTCTTTTTGCCTATCGTCCTCTACCCCTGATGCTAAAGATGTTACAGAAAGCCTCTCGGTTGGGGAGCAAGATGATCCTCATTGCCCCATTCTGGCCTCGACAAACTTGGTTCCCTTACCTGTGGTCTCACTTGGTGAATCCTCCCTGGATTCTGGATCCCAGCCCGGATCTGATCTCCCATCCATCAGGCTTACCGACCCCGAATCTGGACAACCTGAAGCTGACAGCTTGGCTGCTCCAGTTCCACTCTTAATTAGGACTCCCGGTATCTCCTCACCAGTCAAAGCCATCTTGGTAGTAGCGCATAAACCTTCCACCAGGAAGATTTACCGCAGTAAATGGAAGCGCTTCTCCATATGTGCGGAACATCATAATTTGGACCCCTTCACTGCTCCGCTAATGTCAGTTTTGGACTTCCTTACCGGGCTTTTTCAGCAAGGGGCTAGCTGTTCGACAGTCAAGGTACAATTGGCAGCCATCTCCCATTACCATGTAGGACACGAGACAGGTCCTTTGATGTCAGCTAAACTAGGTAAAACCTTCCTCAAGGGTACTTTTCTGCTCAGGCCCCCTATCAAAGAAGCCATACCCCCTTGGGACCTGTCTCTAGTTCTTCAGGCCTTGACTGCTTCCCCCTTTGAACCAGCTGCCTCTGCTGATCTTAAATACCTGTCTTGGAAAACAGCATTCCTGGTAGCCATCACCTCTGCGAAGAGTTTCGGAACTTAAAGCTCTTTCCGTAAAACCCCCTTACTTGGTTTTTCATCAGGATAGAGTGTACCTCAGGACCAATCCATCCTTTCTACCTAAGGTGGCCTCAGAAACCAATATCAATCAGTCCATCAATCTTCCTGTTTTCTGCCTGTGCACTTGTTAGATGTGCACAGGCAGCTGCGTTCTTATATTCATAGGACTGCTGGTCACAGACAATCTGATCAGCTGTTCGTTTCCTTTGCCAAATTCAATTTAGGTAAAGCCGTTTCGAAGGTCACCTTATCACACTGGATTTCCCAATGTATCCTTCTAGCTTATGAGGCTTCTGGGAGGCCCGCACCTCAAAGGGTCTGTGCTCACTCCACTCGCTCCATATCTACTTCTACTGCATTCAGATCTAGAGTCCCCTTGGATGATATTTGCTCGGCAGCCACTTGGGCCCCATCTCATGCCTTTATTAACCACTATAAACTGGACGTCACTTCCAGAGGGAGAGCATCCTTTGGCTCCGCAGTGCTCCGGAACATCCTTCCATGATGGCCGCCCAAGATTTATGTAGCTGTGGACTCTGTCCCACAGGTTGCTGACAAATGAAGACCCTACTCCAGATTAAGAAGTTATGTACTCACCATAACGTTCCATCTGAGTAGGTGACCTCATTTGTCTGCAACCATCCCCCCCCCTCCTTCCCCCTGGCCTTCAGAAGAGTTAGATGATGGTATTATTCCTGCCTTTTCCTGTTGGGATACCTTTTCAGGTATATAGGAGGGCAAACTTGATCTGAGGTCATTTGGGGTTGGCAGGGCGTTATGGGTGAGGGGAGGAGCTAGGAGCTCGGATCCATAGCTGTATAAATAGTTGCCGGCTCGGGTCCGATATCGGATCCAAGACTCACAGGTTGCAGACAAATGAAGTTACCTACTCAGATGGAACGTTATGGTGAGTACATAACTTATTTTCTCTGACTTCTCAGGTTGCCAGGCACTCAATCAAGTGGAGCTGTGATGCTGCTGAGGCCTCTGCCAGGTCAGCAGCATTGAGCGTCTGCCCTACGAAGGTACTCCTGGATGTTCTACTTTTCCCATGTTGCAGTATTCTGCATATGGGTTTACCCTTCAGTCTTGCGTATGTACGGTCAGTATAAAAGCTTTATGTCCCTTTCTCTCTGGTGCATGAGACGTCTGACATGGACGAGAGTTCGTGTGCCATAAAGGTGATGTCAGCATGCATCAGTCCTCAGAACTTTTCAACCACCAGTTGTATGCCAGGTGTTACTGTTACTGCAGACGTCCGATTTGTTTTTCAGATAAGTATCCCGTTGGGGGCCTTTTCAGTCCTTCATATTTTAAATATTGCTTGTTCATGTCATCTAGAAAGGGTAAGTGTCAATGTGGTTGCAGTTCCCTCATAAGGACGCCCACAACAAGTGCCTTTTTTGTTTAGGACAGTCACACGACCGTAAGGCCTGCCTGGTCTGCCAGGGGTTCATACTGAAAACTTTGCATAGTAGCTTGAAAATATCCAAGGATAAACTGAAAGTGTTTAAAACTCATGTAGTTTGAAAAATATGTTGGAAAATGAAGAAACTCAGAATAGGGTGACAAAAAAAAGAATAAGAACTTATAAATGTGACCATTGTGCCCAGTGGAATTACATTGTTAAAGCGGGCATCCACTTAGAAAGTAGAAGTACTATGGTTATGGGTAAAGAATGTAGTAATTATGATTCTAGTGGATTAGTGTATTTGGCATTGTCAGTCCTGCCAGGCATTTTGTCGGTAAGACTGAACGTAACCTCAGGAAAAGAATTTACGAACACGTCTACGACATTCTAAGCAATAAGGAGACTAATGCTTTATACAGACATAAGCAAAAATGTAGTAATGCACAGTACACGTTTTGTGTTATTGAAAGTGTGAAAACTGATGGCAGGGGTGGTTTATGGTTGGAGACTTTAGAATACAGGGAGCTATGGTGGCATATCACCCTTCAAGCAAACAAATCTCCTAGGTTGAATGACCATATTTTGATGGCCCCTGATCTTAAATTAGGGTCGGCTAAGCTTTAAGATATTGTCCCTCCCAAACAAGTATGTACTGGATGTAATATTTTTTTTATATTATGTTTTTTCAGACCATGGATTTTATAGTAGTTTTTCTCCCCTCAGAATATTGGAGCTTTCAAGTAGTTAAATACATAAATTAAAACAACACATTATTACATAGACTTTTAAAAGCAAATATTTATATTTCTTTATACTTAAATATTTAAATATGTTTTTTAACAAACACATGTAACGTAACAGCAAATAGATTCAACTATTTTAATATGTATTTCTGGTAAACGCCACTAGATGGAGCTTTATGTCCCATTAATATGCATTAGAGAACTTTTAGCACTGAATTTTCTAACACTTTTTAAACTTTTTTTAATAACATTTTTTGAGAATTTTATTGTATTCCATTGCTTTTAAAATAAGGATTTGCATTGTATTGTATTAAATCAAATGTATTCATGGATTTTTTTTAAACAGTGTTTTATAAGATGTTACTAGGAAATACACAGCTGTCTGTTTATTAACATGTTACTAGGAAATACACAGCTGTCCGTTTATTAACCTTTGCATTAATTAAATGAAACCTTTACCTTATGTGATAGGCTAATTGATGAACTCTGTTTTGGAGGAATTATAAATGTAAACTGTTAGTATTCAGTCCGCATCTGATGAAATAACCGAAACAAAAACGTAGTTTGTGTTTAACAGTGTTAATGTGTATTTTGTTCTGCAGTTAAATTTGTGAATCTGCTCCTCTGCGTTGTTTCCGTTCCATATTGAAGTTACCTTTGGACTTTGCTATTTCATCTTGCTTACTCCTGGATCCGCCATTAGCATCCAGTCTACTTTGCAAACTCTTCCTCAAAGGGGTGTTGCACCTTAGGCCCCTGAGGAAACCCATTCCCCTACCTTGGGACCTCAACTACGTGTTAGAGAAACTTAAACTACCTCCCTTTGAGCCAGCAGACAAACCCTCTTTAAAGCACTGTACCTGGAAAACTGTTTTATTAGTGGCCCTAACCCCAGCCAGGAGTGTCCGAACTCAAACCCTTATGGCTACTCCTCCCTTCCTAGTTTTCCACAAGGACAGGCTTACCCTTAGGACAAAACCTGTCCTTCATGCCCAAGGTAGTCAATGACCTGTCCCTCACTCAGGCCATACATTTACCTGTTTTTTTTCTTAAACTTACCAGGAGACAGTGAGAGTGTGCTGCATTCCTTGGATGTTCACAGGCAAATCAGATTCTACTTGCACAACACCAAGTCAATCAGACAGGCTGACCAGCTTTTTGTATCCTTTCACCCTAGAGCTCTGAGGAAGGCTGTGACCAAGCAGACTATTTCTACTTGCATCTCCAAAGCCATTACCTTCTGCTACCAATTCCATGGCAGGTTTCTGCAAGTTACAATTAGAGCTCATTCCAGAAGAGCAATGGCATCTTCAGGAGCCTTCTTCAAGGGTCTGGATACCTCTTCTGTCTTGGAAGCTGCTACTTGGTCCTCTGTCCACACCTTCAACAAGCACTACAAACTGGACCTCATCTCCCGATACAGGGCAGGGTTCACCAGGGCTCTCCTTCATGGAGTCCTGGAGTCCACCTCCAGACCCACCACCCCAGCCTCAGTGAGGTTTGGCACTCACCCATATGCAGAATACTGCAACATGGGAATAGGAGGACATAGAAAAGTTGTGTAAAATTTTACCATAACCATTGATGTCCTTCTCTACCATGTTGCAATATTCCTTCCCCTCTTGTCAGCTAATTACTTCCCTTTCTGGATGGCAATGATGTGGCATTGCCCTTACAGGACTGGCTCCGACTGGGGCTACTGTTCTGAGGGCTGATGTGTGCTGATGTCACCTTTATGGCCCACAAACTTTCATCCACGTTAGAAGTCTCACACACCATAGTGGGACTGAAAGCTTTTGGATACTGGCCGTACATATGCGAGACTGAATGGTAAACCCAAATGCAGAATACTGCAACATGGAAGAGAAGGACATCTATGGTTATGGTAAGATTTCACACAATTTTTCTTTATGCCTTCAAGTCCCTACCAGATGATTTTAGAGGTAAGCTTGGCAGATGCTCATTTGGACAGCCCAGCCCTATTTGGAGCAGAGGGTGCAGACTTGTTCAAGTCCTTGCAGCGAAAGGGGAAAGAGATGCAAGATTTAAAGCCTCTATTGGTATCCCCATTTCCAAAGTTTCAAAGAAAATATCTTTCAAAAACTCAGTTCATCAGAAAGCACTCACAGCCTGCTCTGTCTTCTAGGCCTAGGAAAACCACCAGGAAGCAATCCACTCCTGCTAGAGCCACACAATCTACCAGACAGAGGATGCCCTTTCAATACAGAACAGGTAGTGTGCGACTTCCTGCCAACTTTGAACCCCCCACCCCCTCCCTCTGCCCATCTCTCCTTACATCTCTCTCACTGCATCCAAGTGTGAAGACTCATCACTTCAGGAAAGTGGGTCTCTTCAATAGTAGAATATGGGTACTTCATGACCTTGGATCATAACAGAGGGAATTCCCCAGCCCCCAAAAGAACAACTTCCCCTCTTAAAACCAGTGCTAGACATCCTTATGGCTCAAGGTACCATCCAGCCGGTCCCACAGTCTGCTATGGGAAAAGGCTTTTATTCCAGAATTTTTGTAATTCCAAGAAAAGACGGACCTTGGAGGCCAATTCTAAACCTCTCACATCTGAATCTCTTCCTTCATGTACCCACTTTGAGGATGCTTGCATTGCTAACTCTCTTCCTACTCCTTCCCTCAAGGGTTCGTGGCCACCTTTGACGTCAAGGATGCCCATCTCCACATCCCCATAAGGCCCAGCTTCAGGAGGTACCCAAGGTTCTCAGTGGCCTCCTCTCACTTTCAATTCTCTGCCTTGCCCTTTGGGCTTTCCACTGCACCCAGAGTCTTTACCAAATCTGTGGCACCAATGATTGCCTTCTGCAGGACACAAGGGATCCAAATAGTCCTGTGTTTGAACGACCTGCTCGTTCAGGCAGATGGCAAACAGTCCCTTTAGACAAAACGATTGCTCTCCTACAGTCCCTAGGGTTTCAGATCAATTGCCCAAAATCTCAAATGGAACATACACAAAACACAGTATTCCTGGGAGTAGGATTCGAATAGACATCATGAAAGCCTACCTTTTTCCTCAAAAGGTTGAAAGCTTGACACATCTGCTTTTGGGTCTTCACACCAAAGAAATGACTGCAATGCAGTACTTCAGGTTCCTGGGTTACATGGCTTCCACTGTACTTATGCTGCTTTTAGCAAGACTTCACTTGAGGAAACTGCAATGGTACCTCAGGTGTGTTTGGATGCAGCATTCCCACCTCCCCTAGAGTACAGGGTGCCCTTCCTGCCCCTGCCTCAAGCAAGGAGATGCATTGGTGGCTGAATCAGGTGAAGCTCAACCTGGGCCTTCCACTCCAGCCTTCTCAACCAAGACGGAGTATATTCACAGACGCCTCAGAACTCAGTTGGGGAATGACTCTGGGGCACATAAAAGTGCAGGGAATCTGGCCAACACCACAAAGGCAAGAACACATCAATGTGATAGAAATGAGGGCAATACTACTGGCCCTGCGGGCCTTCCAGACCAGACTACAGCAAGGACCTCTGAAGCTGTTTACAGACAATACCACAGTGCTGTGGTATCTCAACAAGCAAGGGGAAACCAAAGCTATCTTTCTTTGCAGACTAGCTCTCCTGGTGTGGGAACTGGCCATCAATCAGGGAGTTGCTCTTCAGGTAGTATATATACCTTCCCAACAGAATTCTCAGGCAGATTCCCTCAGCAGGTCCATGACTGTGGCACACGAATGGATGCTACACAGGGTTGTCTTCCTGGGCCTGGTCTCCCAATGGGGTACACCTCAAATAGACCTGTTTTCCTCCTTCATCAACAGGTAACTTCCCTTCTGCAGCACCAGACTGCCAGAACCACTGGCGATGGCAACAGATGCCTTTTCAGTTTCATGGAAGGGGATGTTTCTCTTTGCATTCCTCCCCTTCCCTCTTGTTCAGAAGGTCCTGCTGAAGATCCAGCAGGACAGACCAAAAATCTTGCTGGTGACTCCCTATTGGCCAAGACAGCATTGGTACCCCCTCCTGCAACTGTCCAAAGGCAATCGCCACAAGTTATCCCTCAGAGTGGGCCTTGTCACACAGGACAAGGGAACCCAAATCCACCCACAGTGGCAGTCTCTTCACCTCACTCTGTGGATGATAGGATTCTGATACCTTTCAGACACCTTTACATTGAGGACATGCTCACTTTTCTGCAGGAGGCCAGGAAAACCAATACTAGGAGATCGAGTATCCAAGTGGAAAATATTCTCTATATGGTGTCTTAAAAGGCAGTTGGACCCATTGCAAAATGAGACTCCTTTAGTACCGTCTTACCTGTGTGAACTTTTGTAGATAGGGTTAGCATTCTCATCCATTAAGACCCATTTGTCTGCCATTTATGCGTGCCTCCCTTTGGAACCCTCCTTACCTTCTAGATTTCCTACAAAACTGTTCCTTAAGGGGATACTTCATCTAAGGGCACCAAGGAAGCCCATTCCCCCTCCATGGGACCTGAGCTATGTTTTAGAGAAACTCACACTCCCCCAGTCGAGCCAGTATCCAAAGCTTCCTTAAAACATTGCACATGGAAGACTGTCGTCCTAGTGGCCTTCATCTCAGCTGGAAGAGTGTCTGAGTGCAAGCCTTCATAAGCTATTCCACCCTTTCTCATATTACACAGAGATATGCTCAAGGTGGTCAATGACCTTTCTTTAAACCAAGCCATCCACCTACCCACTTTCTTTCCAACCAACAGGGAGAACAGAGTACTACATTTCCTGGATGTGCACAGACAGCTCAGATTCTCTCTGCACAAAGCCAGGCCCATCAGACAGGCTGACCAACTGTTTTTCTCTTTTCATCCCATGGCCCTAGGAAAAGCTGTATCTAAGCAAACCATTTCAGCCTGGATTTCCAAAGTTATTACCTTTTGTTACAAACACCATGGAAAATCCTTGCAAGGCAGTATTAAAGCATATTCCACCAGGGCAATGGCCTCTTCTGGAGCCTTCTTCAGAGGCTTGTACTCTTCCACTATCCTTGAAGCAGCCATTTGGTCTTCTGTGTACACCTTCACAAAACATAAGGTAGACCAGATTACCAGGTCCGGGACTGGATTTGCCAGGGCTATCCTTCATGGATTCCTGGAGAATTCTACTAGGCAACCTCTCCCTCCTCACAGTGAGCTTTGGCGCACTGACATATATACAGAATACTACAACATGGAAATAGGAGGAGAGAGAAAAGTTGTGTAAAATCTTGTCATAGCCATAGATGTTCTCTTCCATGTTGCAGTATTCCTTCCCTACCATCTACCCCTCCTGTTATCTGCAGTACCTTTTTGTATGGCACAGGACTTGCATTACCTTCTCTGGGACTGGTTCCGACTCTGGTATTCAGTTCTGAGGTCTGGTGTGCACAGACGTCACTTTTATGGCCCACACACTCCTGGCCACCTCAGACATCCCACGCACAATACAGTGACTGAAGTATTTATATACTGGCTTGACATTCGGGTAGCAAGAGGAGAAAACCCAAATGTACAGAATACTGCAACATGGAAGCAAAGGACATCTGTGGTTATGGTAAGATTTTACACAACTTTTCTTTCTTTTAGTTCCCAGCCTCTTCAAACCAGGAGAGAAAAGCTGATAAAGGCCTCCTCCCTCGGACAGGGTCTGCTGTGCCGTCCACTTCCTCTATGGCAACATCTCCTGCACGAAAAGACGAGAAATCTAAGGATAGGCAGATGGAAACAAAGAACTCAAGAGGAAAAACAAGGTGAAAGAGAAATCAAAAGAAAAGGAGAAGTCAGACTTACAGGTCTTGCAAGACATCACTGAATCCAACACTTGTGTCCTGTTTGGTTCCTAAAATTCTGACATGTTCAAAATTAGCAGTTCCTCGGGTCTATCCATCACCTCCTCAGTCCCCACTTTCCCTGGACTCAGTGAGTCCCAGACTTCACTCACCAATCCTTCATGAAAAGTTGTACTCAAGACCACCTTCAGTGGTGTTGACCCAGTCTAATAGAACCCTGACCAAGCGAGATGTTGACAGGATGATGAAGATATTCCTTTGAATGCAGGTTAAGCTTGGGGTTCTCTCAGTACCGTCTTGGAATGTAGAGTGCTGGACCATCTACCCCTCCTCCTCTTTATCCAGTCCCAGTCTTCCCTCAGACCCTGCTATGTCGGGTCTGATCTGTCCCGGAGCACCTTTGCCAGTCTTAGTAGTACAAGCACCTTTGACTCTGACAGGTTCCTTTCTTTCCAGTCCAAATTGCGTAGATCCAGAAGAGGCTCTGAGCCAAACCTTCAAGTGCTATGGCTCCAGAGGACTGGTTGACACCAAAGCTGTTGAAGCCGTCTCTGCCCCCGCAACAGCTTGACACTGAAGTCACCCTCAAGGTCAAGGTTTCTCAGTTCTGAGGCTTCTTGCCTATCTGTGGACAGGAGGGTTCCAGCAGAGACTATAACATTCTTGGCTTTCGAGGCTTTTGAGTAGGTCCCTTTGATGCTAAGGGAAAAGATGTATCCATCCAGTTCAGTTCCATCCAAAGCCAGGATAGAATCTGCTTCTGCTCATCTTCCTGTTAGACAGGGACAGTCTTTTTACGAAGCTTGACAGGCCAATTGTTACATCAGTTCCCATTCTGACTCGGACCCTTTACTGAAAAACACTTTCAGCTCGCTTTAAGGGTTACCTGACTGCTGCAGTCAAGAGGTGCTTGATGTTCTTTGTGTTTCACTGTTGCAATCATCACATTTGGGTTATCTGCTTGCAGTAGCCCTCAGTCGGCCTGATTATCAAAGTCTTGGGTCCTGCGTCGGTTGCTGTCTCATCTTCCATGACGTCAGGTAGTCAGGGGTATGAAGCATGCAGCCAACGCCATTACATCAGTCTTTCTTGCTGTGCGGTGCCCGAAGCATAATAAGTTCGCAAGTGCCGGTCGGCCAACTCCTGAAATTTTCATTTTTGAGTTTCAGAACCAAAGTCTTCAACTAAAGCTAAGTACCCCATTGGGGAAACATTTTCTTGCTCTAAACCGATGTCAGTAAAAGTCAATAATTGTATTTCTTGTGGAAAGCAAATACCTCATAAAGATTTTCCTTCATACTGTATTCCTTGTCCAGGCCTTGACCACGACATACTTCGCTGTCGGTTTTGTGCCTTATTTAAACAACAAACTATTCGTCATCTGTATATTTACGCTTCTAAGTATTTCGGTACTCTGTTCAATTACCCATATATGGCTTAGGTAAGCCCACCCAACTACCGACATTCTGAAAAAATGCAAAGATAGACAGAGCACCTAGGTCCAAAGCTGCCAATGGCGCTTCTTTTAAGCTAGTCGCCAGTACTCTGTGAGGCTCTTTCGCAGCCCCTGAAACCCACTACTTCAGATTCGCAGGCCTCTACTGAGACCCATTAGGAGTCCGGTATGCCGTGAGATGCTTCAACTGTGGAACCTGCGGATGTCTCTACCTTGGATGGGTCCAGAGCCACTGTGCAGGCACTGGCTTCTGGGGGTGTATTCAGGCCTCTACTGACTTGCATATTAAACAAATGCCATCTTATTCTTCAAGGCCTAAAACTCGATCCATGCCTAGAATACCGATGCCCAGACTGCATGGTCAGGCCTCTATGCCTAAAAAACAAATAAGAATGGCTGAAGACCTTATTACTTTAGTCAGGGGAAGCCAACCTTCCCCCTCTAACAGATCTAGAACTGAATTTGCTTATGATACTTCAGATAAAGATTCTGAAATTTCTGTTTCTTCTGATGACCAGGATTTACCCTTATCTACCTATGAGGATTCTGATGTAGAGGACTCCATTCCCTCTGCTTCCCCTCCAGAGGATTTCTCTCTTGGTGAAAACTTGCATACTCTTACGGAGCATTTTCGCTGGGAAAGCCAGGATTAGTCTGATTCTGAAAAGAGGCTTAGGGATTTCTTACTCCTGCCCCAACACAGGCCTTTAGCTTTTCCCCCTTTACTGGACATTGTTGATGATGCCTTTTCAGAATCTAGCTTAGCCCCTGACTCCTTACCTCTGGCTCCCAGAAAACCTGACAGATATATTACAGGGTTCCTGACTCTCACGAGTTCCTTTTTAAAAATCCTACTGCGGATCCTGAGACCATTTCACAGGGACCCAAGAGCATTAAGGCTACTACTGCCAAAAATCTTACCCCCTCTGATAGAGATTCCAGGGCACTGGATAGATGGAGTAAGAAGGTATACACATCTACAGCCTTGGCCATTAGGGCCTTAAACTGTCAGTTTCATATGTTAAAGTATCAGCAGCATATTATTGGATTGCTTAAACAGAAAATGATGTTGATTCCTGACTCTGCTGAAAATAAGGATTTACAGGATTTAATGCATTCTGCTGAACAAGTTGGAAAACATACTTTGCAATGTGGTTTTGATTCACTAGAGGCATCTTGCAGGGCTGCTGTCACTGGGTCTGTACTTAGAAGGCATGCTTGGCTTAAGGAGCAATCTTTGCCAGATCATGTTAAAGCTAAATTGCTGGATGCTCCATTAAATCAGGACCGCCTGTTTGGCAACAAAGCGGAAGAAGTACTTAAAAAGATGGAGGAAAAAGCTAAATCTATACAAACTGTTACAAATTTCCTACAAGTACAGCCTCCAAGATTTAGTAGGCATTGGCCCACTAAGAATTGGTCGTTTGCTGCCTCTTCCAGGCCTTCTCAGTCCAAACCCAGAACCAGCAGAACACCCAGGCTTCAGTCCCAAGGTACGCACAGGACTAAGCAGTGGGGGGCTCCCACTTTCAAATGAAAGATTAGTAAGTCTCCCCCCTATGGTAAACTGTCTCAATGACTTAACTTTAAAACTTCCAAGCCCTTCCCAACTGACTGCTCCTTTAGGGGGAAAGATTGCTCTGCAGGCAAAAAACTGAGAACCCATTACGCAGGACAAATGGGTTTTAAATATAGATTCCCAAGGATACAGATTCCACTTCCACACTTTACCAACCCCAGACGGTTGGCCAGATCTACCCCCAAATCAGTGGGCAGAGGCTCAAAAGCAAGTACTCTCTCTCAAGTATAAAGGCTATTCAAACTGTCCCCGAAGAGGAAAGGGGTCAAGGTTTCTACTCAAGACTTTTCCTGATACCCAGAAAAGACAACACATGGCTTCCTATCCTGGACCTTTCTGTCCTAAACACCTTTTTGGTGAACCCAAAATTCAAGATGCTAACTCTTCACCAGTTGCTTCCTATGCTAGGCAAGGATGCCTGGTTGGCAACACTGGATTTAAAGGAAGCCTACCTGCACATCCCAATCACGGAATCTTGCAGAAGATACCTACACTTCAAAGCAGGCTAAATGCACTATCAGTTCTCTGCACTGCCCTTTGGCTTATCTACTGCGCCCAGGGTATTCACAAAGTGCCTGGCTACAGTCATTGCATTTTGCAGGCAAAGAAATATTCAAATATACCCATACCTGGATGATTGTCTAATTCAGGCAGAAAGCCAGGACATGCTTTTGAATCATCTGGCATTTGTACAAAAGGTGCTAACTTGTCTGGGGTACACCATAAACAAAATGAAATTGCATCTTGTACCCTGTCAATAAATTATATTCCTGGGAGCAAGCTTGAACACAGCCTCCCAGATGGCTTTCCTCACGCCAGAGAAACAAATTCATTTGACAGCTTACTTCCTTCCCAGATGGCTTTCCTCACGCCAGAGAAACAAATTCATTTGACAGCTTACTTCAAACTAATGGCCACAAAAACCCTGCTATCTGCAAGACAAATACTGCAAGCCTTGGGGTTCATGGCCTCCTGCATTATCCTAATTCCATATGCAAGACTGCATATGAGGCAACTACAATAGTATCTAAAAATCCTATGGTGTCAACATTCTCAGGATCTAGAAGCAGTGATTCCTATCATACCTTGCCTACAGTTAGAGTTCCTTTGGTGGGCAGAGGCCTGCCACCAAAACAAAGGACTACCATTCACTCTACCCCCTGCCGCCCAAACCCTAACAACAGACTATGCATGGGGGGGCTCACTTGGCAGAGAAGTGCTTTCAGGGCAAATGGAACCCAAGTCAAATGCACCTGCATGTCAATCAAAACGAAATGTTAGCTGTACAGAATGCTGTTTCAGCTTTCAAGGACCACATTCTTCCAGGACAATTAGTCGTAAAGATGGACAGCACCACTGTTATGTGGTACATAAACAAGCAGGGGTGAACCCACTCATACCCCCTCTGCAGACTAGCTATGTGTCTGTGGAACACAGCCTTGAGCTACCAAGTGCACCTAAAGGCTTAATTCCTGCCAGGAAATCTAAATACACTGGCAGACGAGCTAAGCAGAAATCTCATGGACCCACATGAGTGGAAACTGGAACCAAAGACTTTCAACATGTTGATAAACAAATGGGGGAGCCCAGATATAGACCTGTTTGTCTCCCTCCAGAACTACCAATTGGACAAATTCTGCACAAGGACTCCCCACAAACAAGCATGGAAAGGGGATGCCCTGTCCTTCACCTGGAAAAATCATATCAGTTTATGCCTTTCCTCTGGCTCTCCTCTCCAAGGTACTACTAAAGATCAAACAGGACAAACCAAGGACGATACTGATTGCACCAGACTGGCCATGCCAACACTGATATACCCCCTCTTGCTCATTGTGTCATTGCTGGCCCCATGGCATCTGCCTTGGACCCCTACCCTGCTGTCCCAGCAGGAGGGCCAGATTCTGCTTCCTCATCTTCAAACCCTGAGCCTGGCAGCCTGGCTAATTACCTGATCTCTCCATTACCATCCCTCAGTAACAAGTGTTGGATGTCATTCTGGAGGCATGGAGGCCTAGTACTAGAAAATCTTATGCTAAAAAATGGAAAAGATTCTGTTCCTGGAACCAAACTCAGGTGATGGGCACAGCAGAGCCCAGTTTACCTCAGATTCTCCAATACTTAACTGAGATGCTTCACAAGGGACTTTCCTTTTCCTCCATCAAAATTCATGCCTCAGCCATTTCAGCTTATTACAACACAGAACCACCCCTCTTCTCTCATAAAATGCTCAAGCAGTTCGTCAGAGGGGCCAAAAACTTAAGACCACCCAGGAGATCCCCAACTCCAGCCTGGGACCTTAACTTTGTATTGGAAAAACTCACTCTACCTCCTTTTGAGACAGCTGCAAGTGCAAAGTTAAAATTCATTTCTTGGAAAACAGCCTTTTAGCCATCACTTCAGCAAGAAGGGTGTCTGAATTACAGGCCCTTGTGGCAGTGGAGCCTTTCATCATCTTTCATGTGGACGGGGTGTCCCTCTGGACCAATCCCTCCTTCATGCCCAAGGTAGTATCCAGTGTGGCTCTTAAGTCCATTCATTTGCCAGCCTTCTTTTCTAATCCACAGAACAAAGGGGAACAGATACTGAACTCCTTAGATGTGCGCAAACAACTTACTTGGACAGGATTAACCTTTCAGGAAATCTGAACAGCTCCTGGTGGCATTTGCTGCAGGGGCAGAGGGGAAGGCCATTTCAAAGCAACTCATTTCTAAATGGATAGGCCATTGCGTTAATTTGTGCTATAAGCACCATGGAAAACCTGTCCCACACCACACTCAACCAGGGCTGCATCTACCTCTACAGCCTTTCTCAGAGGTGTCCATACTAGGGACATCCGAGAAGCTGCTACATGGAGTTCTGTGCATACTTTCACCAAGCATTACCATTTACCAATTTTCTCTAAATCCAGATCTGTTTTTTCCACTGCAGTCTTGCAGGGCCTTATAGCTGGTCCTAATTCTATCTTAAATTCCTCCTCCCATCCTCTACCCAAATGTGATGACCTCAGCAGTGAAACACGAAGAACATAGTACAGTTGTGTACACTTAGCATAACTGTAGATGTTAGAGTGTATTCACTGTTGCAGTCCTGGTTACCCTTCCTCCAGCCCCGACTTCTTTTGGCTATACCTCTATCCCTCTTTACTATGCTTAAAAGCTTTTTGATGTATTTGCTTTTTTGTTGGAGGTGTAACCTTGTATATATATTTAATTGCTTCCCATTATGGGGGCACCTGACATCTGGGGCAAGAAAAACTGATGTAATGGCGTCGGCTGTATGCTTTAATACCTCTGACTACCTGACGTCATGGAAGATGAGACAGCAACCGACGCAGGACCCAAGACTTTGATAATCAGTCCGACTGAGGGCTACTGCAAGCAGATAACCCAAATGTGATGACTGCAACAGTGAATACACACTAACATCGACATTTATGATAAGTGTACACAACTATACTTTCTACACCCACAAGCCCGGTGAAACTACTGATTCCTGGGTGCTAAGCATAATTTCCAGGCTCTACTATTTTCCCTTCCTCCCATCAGGAAGAACAATGTTCCAGATGTTCTACCCAGTCAGTGGGAACTCAAAGCAGCAGGGCTCTCAAAGCTGCTAGAAAATGCATCATCCATTTCATCCCTAAAGTCCAACTAGAATCTGGAGTCTACTCAAGATTCTTTTTAGTACCCAAGAAAACAGGACCTTAGACCCATTCTGGATCTGAGCCATTTAAATCAATGCGTAACTCGCAGTTCCGGGTGGTAATGCTTCAATCCATGTTACCTTTGCTGAGGAAGGATGATTGGATGTGCTCCATAGATCTCAAAGATCTTATTACCAGGTCAAGATAGAAGTGTTCAAGTAGATTTCTCCATTTCATGCTGGTAGCCATTCATTACCAATTCAGAGCCCTGCCGTTCGACCTCGCCACAGCTCCCAGGGTGTTTACCAAGGTAATGGCAGCACACCTTTGCCTGCTAGGGATCCATGTCTTTATCTCAATGATTGGATCCTGACTGCTGCTTCCCGCACATACTGGAGAACCATCAGAACTTGTTCTCCAGCTGTAGCACGACCTAGGCCTCACAGTCAGTCTCACCATCATCATTTTATGCCTACTCTGCAGATAGAATTTATCAGCTGCCACCTTGGACACAAGCTTGCAGATTGCCCAGCTTCCCAACTCCAGGCTTCTTTTCCTGTGCATCACTACCACTTATGTTCTACATCACCCCTTTCCACTTGCAGGACTAAATAGTTTTCTGGCTCTAATGATGTCCACAATTCTCATGGTTCCATTGGCCAGATTTTTGAGTACTTCAGTGGACCCTAGCAGTACAATGGTCCCAGTTTTATCATCCACTTCACACTAGGATTCGACTCACTCCAGTTTGCAGGCAGCCCATATCCTGGTGGATAACGTTTCAATACAAGAAAGGCCATGCCTTACGGACTTCCCTGTGGTGGTAGTGACAGACATTTCCCTTCTTGGAGGAAGGAAGTTATTTCTAAGGGAAGCCAGTCCAAGGCTCTTGGTCACATACAGAGGCTAATCTTCACATCAGTGTCTTATCTTCACATCAGTGTCTTGGAGATGAGGGTAGTCGTCCTAGCTTTGCGGGCTTTTCAAGATGCCCTCTCCAGGGGGGTTTGATATCAGAAGAGACCAACAATATGCCTGGTTTGATACATCAACAAATAAGGAGGAACCTGCTATTGTGTCCAGAAGCCACTAGAGTTTGGCAGGGTGCAATGCCTTCATTGCTTTCAAATGGCAGTATGTATCCCGGGGTCATCCAGTGTACTGGTGGGTAAATTAAGCAGGTCTACCTTGATAGCTCATAAATGGTCCCTCAATCCATCAGTGACAACTTTGATATTCAGTCGCTAGGGTCAACCTTGCTGCAACCTGTTTGCATCCTGCTTAAACAATAAATGCAGCAGTTTGCTCTGATCTCTCTGCAGGGGCGGTCACTGAGGGATGCTCTAGTCCACAGTTGGCCACAGGTCATCTTTGTGGTTTTCACTCGGTACCTTTTAATGAACAAGTTTGTACATAAAGTGAGGATGTACAAGACAAAGGTAATCCTCATTGCCCTTTTCTGACCTTGACAAATGTGGTTTCCCTTCCTGCGGCCTCTCCTAGTACATCCTCGTGAATTCTGGAACATTATCTAGATCTACTAACCCATCCATCCAGACTGCCTTCTGTGGACCAGAAAGCAATGAAATTAACTGCTTGGTTCCTCCAGCTCTAACATTAGCCAGAGGCACCAGGCCTCCCACGTTGGTTGTTCTGATCATTTTAGCATCTCAAAAACAGGACACTACAAAAATGCACCATACCAAATGGAAGAGATTCCCCATATGGGCTCTGTTGGGAGGTTTGGATCCCTTCTCTGATGTCATTCATTCTGTATTAGAATTCTTATCTGAATTTTTCACAGTGATTCCAGTTATTCAACTCTCAAAGTGCAAATGGCAGATATCTCTAGTTTCCACATCAGCCAGAATAATGATGTGGTTTCTTTATGAATATCTAAAGCCTTTTTGAAAGGAACCTTTCTCCTATGGCCTCCTGTCAGAGACCCGGTGCCTCCATGGGGTATTAGTCATGTTGCAAACACTGACTCAACCACCTTTTGGAAAACTTTTTTTTTTCCCTGATGGCTTCTACTTCAGCCAGATGGATTTCGGAGCTGCAGACACTTTCCTGCAAACCTCATAAATGTTTCCTGTCTCACCCAGGAAGCTTTATCTGGACTTGCAGTCCCTTAGACTAACCTCATGGTTTCTTGTAGGTCCTTAGCTAAGTAGACTAGCTGCCCTTGCAAGCCATTTTTAAGGTTAGTCAACTTCCTTTTTTGTAGTTGAAGTAACATATCCTATGTGGTTGTAGGTTGGCCTAGTCCATCTGATAGTCAGTTGTAAATAACCCCTAATGAGAATAACTGGGATCATACCATAGATTATTAAAGGGGCCCCATGCATGGGATAAAGCATTTAGCAGCTTTGTCTGTCCATTAGTATTGCAGTGGGGAGTCCTGGGTTAAATTTTCTGTTTCCCATTTGTAGATCTAAGTTGCACTTGACTATGGACTGGGGTGATCTTTGATTTATGCGGCTGGAGAGTCTATTCCACAGCAGCACTATCCTCTGCAAGATGTACCTGTTCTCCAAACTGTTATGTTGATGTTGCAGAAGAGGTTTAGATCCCCTGACCAGGTATTTCTGATGGCATTTGAATTGCTGATGTGTAGTAAATCCATCAGTAGAGAGGGTCTGAGGGTGCCTTGTATGCTAGACACCATTCACCTCTTTCTGTAGGATGTCTAGTTATAGTGATAGGGTTTTGAGTCTGTCCATGTAGTATGTTTAGGCCTTGTTTATCTATGAGAATTCTAGTTTTATCTGTCTGGACAGATAAATGCCAAAGAAAAGCAATTGTATTCAATGATTGGCCTGATGCGGGCCGACATCCTTAGATATAGACACAGTCCCTTTGTAAGACGTGCAGTATAGAAGGACTTGTTTACAGCAATAGGCGCATGCTGGTCAAAAGTTAGGTCATGGTCCACTTACGTTCCATAAATTTTGAGCAACTGGGTCAGCTCTTGGGGGTATATTGTCAGTGTTGTAGTTGTCTGTGATAGATGACTTAAAGATTACAATAACGCATTTTTTGGCATGCAGTTTCAGTCCATGATTTTGGCATCAGTTATTTTTTTAGGACAAACCTTCCTGCAGGATGGCAGTCATTTGAGGATTTGGTGACTGTTGCTAGCTTGCAGTCATTGCAAACTTGGTCAGCCAGAGCCCTTTGGGTATTGGCTTTTGCTTCAGAAAAGTAGATTTCAAAAGTAGTTATCCCAGCACAGAACCTTAGGGAACTCCACTGGTGGACTGGTCTCTGTTTCATCAGTACACCATTGATGTCCTTCCATAGCACTGTTGCAGTATTCTTCACCGTGGGAATTTTCTGCAAAGGATATCCCAATATCTGACCAGTATACTAAAGCTTTCAGTTCTTGTAGATGCCATATGGTTACACACATGCTCCCTGCACAAGACTGGCATAAAAGTGACATACGAATGCAAAAACTCAAAACAATTTTGCCACCAGTCTGAATGCCATTATCTACCATCTTTCTGAATGCCCTTTTGCTGTGCTGGTTACCTAGCCTTGTTTTCAGATAAGTACCCTGTTGGGGTTTCTCTCCCTTTTCTTGTGTTCATGTTAGGGAAAGATGTCAGTGTGATGGGCAGACTTTTGCAGCTAGTGTCTTGTTTCGGTGCTTCCCATGATCATAAGCTATGTTCTATCTGCCAGGCATTTGTGCCCAAGACTCTCTGTAGTAACCTCTCCTCTTTGTCCACTTACCTGGAGAACCAAAATCTTAAGTTGTTTGTAATGGAATCCTCCCATCCCGAGCCATCCATCTGCCAAGAAGAAGGTCAGAAAAGTAGAGGCTGATCTGGCTGCCCTGGACGTTTGTCCAGAATGTTGAAAGTCTTGAGGACTGTTAAGTGCATACTTCAGATTCCTCTGCCATAACCCTGACAGAGGCTGGCATGGATCCATCTCCTAACACATCCTTGGAGGCTTTTCAAATGTTTTTGCCTGACATTGAGGGGGAACCTCGACTGATTATAGCCAAATGACTGAGGGGGATTCCTCTGATCTTAAGGAGATTCCTACAGCTATTCTAGAATCGTGTCATGGGTCAGACCCTCTGAGGGTGTTTTGAGCAGATGATCTGCAGAAAAAGAAATAAAGCATATTTCCACCGTTAATGATCCCCAATGTGAATGGCAGGATTTCACTCTGGGTTTATTTAATGCTTTGACCTTGAAGCCACCCCAAGGGGTCTCTGTTTCTGCATCTCCCTGGTCTTCCATTCTACTCAAAAGGCCTAGGGAATTGGATTCGGGGGAAAAATCCCTGACTTGTTCTTCACAAATCCTTTCCCACTAGGTATACTGTTCAGAGGAGGAGGATTCCTGGAGCTCATACTCCCCTTTGGAAGAGTTGTCCTTTGGAGATACCATTGCCCATATTTTGGAGTATTTTAAGTGGAATTTTTTTCAAGTTCCTGATATTCAAAAAAGGTGTTATGAGCTCCTACAGATAGTCCTCCAAAAACCGTCTGCTGTTCCGGCTGCCCTTTTGGTACCTTTTCGGCAGCTTCTGTACCCCCTGACACTCAGCCTCCTGCACCTAAGAAGCCATTCGGATTCTGTAAAGTATAAGTGCAGTTTATAAATGCCGTTCTGCTGACCTTTCTGTAGTGTCAGTCTCTTCTGACAAGCCATCCAAGTTGTTGCCTTCTGACTAGGATAGTAGGGCCATGGAAAGGCTGGGCAAGAAAGTTTACTTCTACCACCCTGTCATTTAGGACAATGAACTACCAAACTCATATGACCAGGTATGTTTTGGCTCTCCCCTCTCAGGAATGGAGAGTACCTGGAGACTAATTCTGGATTTTTCCCTGCTGAACATCTTTTAAGATTCCTTCCTTTTAGATCTTATCCCTTCAGATATTGTTTCCTCTTCCACTTCCTCAGGCCTTTCTGATATTTTTGTATCTCAACTGTACCTTCACATCCCCCATCTAGCCTGTTTTCCAGAAATTTGTCTCTCTCCCTTCCATTTTCAGTTCTTTGCTTTGCCCTCTCTACCCGTCCCACAGATATTCATGAAAATGCCTTGCTCTGTCATTACTTTTTCAGGATTTGAGGTATTTAGGTTTTCCCTATCTAGGCGATCTGCTTATTCATATTTTGTCCTCCAGCAATCTGCTTCAGGATCTCATGTTTACTCCTTGCTTTATTACAGTCTGGAGTTCACCGTAAATCCCCAGAAATCAGTTCTGATGCCTTCCCAGGATCCTATTTTCCTCTGCTGCAGGCTTTAGATAGTTCCTGCGTTGGCATCTCTGCCTATCCCCAAGGATCTCTCTCTCCAATAACCTTTTTTCAATACCTTCTTCGTCTGGTGTCTGTTACAGCCAAGGCATTTCTCACTGCCCCCTGGTTCATGTTTTCCACCATTCCCGTACTCCCTCACACCAGGTTCCATATGAGGAAATTTCACTGGTACGTCAAATCATTGTGGCTTCAACACTGCCATCCCCTGGAGTTCCTGGTACCTTTTCTTCCCTGTCAAAGGCTCAAGCTTCAGTGGTGGCTTCATCAACTTTCAACCTGGGGCTTCCTTTTCAACCTTCATTTCCCACTCAAGAGCTCTTTATACAGACTTCTCAGACAGAGGGTGGGGTGTCTCCTTTGGCCTCCTTAAAGGTCTTAAGGCTCCTCATCAGTTGTCAGACCACATCAGCATAAAGGATAAGATTGCTCTGTTTATGGCTCTACAAGCCTTTCATTCCCTCTTTCATCCCAGGCCTCTCAAGAGTTTTCACAGACAGTATTACAGTGATGTGGTATGTCGTGGGGGGGGGGGGGGGGGGTTAGGTGCATAAAGTCCTGTCTTTGCAGACTAGCTTTTCAGGTCTATCTGGCTATCCATTATCAAGTGGTTCTTCGGGCAGTTTACTTTCCCTCGCCACAGTCTAGTGGCTGACTTGTTTGGCAGGCCCAGCATGCAAGCTCACAAATAAATGCTTCACAGAGAGTTCCTGGATATTGCTCATTGGTGGGGTGTTCCTCAGGTACATCTTTTTGCCTCCCCTCTGAAGAAACTTCCTGTATTCTATTCCAGGGCCCCAAGTCCTCTGGCTTGGAAAGCGGGCACCCTGACTTTTCATTGGAAGGGGATGTTTTGTATGCCTTCCTCCCCCTTTGTCTGTTACTGCGAGTTCTGCACAAGATAATGCAGGACTCTGCCAAAATCTTGCTGGTGCCTCACTTTTCACCCAGACAGCATTGATTCCCCTTTTCTCTTGGCCAGGGGCAATCAGCACAAGTTGCCTAATGAGGTGGATCTTCTCATAATCTATACTCACTTGTCCTCTCTTTAAATGACACTGTGGGTGATAGGGCTTTGAGTCTTTTTAGGCACCTGTTTTCTGAGGATATGTTTAAAGTTCTGCAAAAGGCCAAGAAGCCCACCACTTGGAAATCGTATGTTCAGATGGAAAAGATTTTCTGTCTATTATCTCTATCAGTGGTTTCTTTGGTTCTCTTATTTGTTTGGTGTGGTCCATGCTGGGTTGACATATTCTTCAGTGAAAGGTCACCTGTCAGCAATTTCTGCTTTTCTGCCCTTGAATTCCTCCTTTGACCTCTAAGTTTGAGGTCATGCAATTCCTTAAAGGTGTTCATGTCCAGCCTGACATGAAGCCTATTCCGCCGACTTGGGACCTCAGTTAAGTACTTGAAAATTTGACTCGGACTCCTTTTGAGTCGTCTTCCTTGCAACATTGAACTTGAAATTATGTTCTACTTTTGGCTGTTACTTCAGCCAAGTGTGTCTAAACTTCAGGCTTTCATGGCTATTACTACTTTTTTGGTGTTCCACAGAGACAGGGTGTGTCTGCAGTGAGTTGTCCCTTCTATTCATCTTCCCTTTTTCCTTCTCCGCAGTCTTGCCAGTAGGAGGGTTCTTCAGACCTTAAATTTGCATGGACAGCTTGGGTATTTAGAAAAAAAAATGAAGTTTTTAGAAGATCTGAGTAGCTTTTTGTATCTTTTTATCCCAGAATTTTGGGTTTGGCTGTTTCTAAGCAAACCATCTCCTCCTGGATTCTAAGGCCATTTCCTTTTGTTATTCTTTTTCATGGCAAATGTCTTTTTCTCATCTGTAAAGCCTCATTATACCAGGTCAGTTGCCTTCTCTGGTGCTGATGCCTTTTTCAGGGGTCTGGATACCAGTTCTATCCTTGAGGCTGCTACTTGGTCCTCTTCTCATTCATTCACTAAACATAATAAGTTGGATGTTGTTTCCAGGGCCAGAGCAGGTTTTGCCAAGGTTTTTCTGCATATATTTGTGGGGTGGCTCTTCTCTGCCTTCGTCCCCCCAGGCATCCTTTTGAGCTCTTGTACTTGCTCTTAGGTCAAGATTACTGCAGCTGTGATATGGAAGGACATAATTCTTCTTTTTTCGGCTTTTCCCGGTTAAGGATCGGCACAACAGAACTCCGGTCCACTAATGATTGTCAGTAGATTTTTACGGTGCTGAGGTGCCAGCCCGACACCCACAACGAAGGCACGCCCGTTCATGCATGTCTGTCTTTCGAACACCACTCTACTGCGGGGAGGACATGCAGACTCCACACAGTTAGGCTCTCCAGCTGAGAATCGAATGGGAGAGCCTCTTGCTGTGAGGTGACGATGCTACCGCTGCACCACTGCGGCTACATAATGACTGAGTGCAAGCCTCACTAATCATCCAGGTTGCACAACAACTTTTCTGTTTCTGCATTAGGAAGATGATTTTCATTTAAGGTTATCTGATTCTTCTGTGGACAGCACCATTATCATCTGGTATTGGGTGCATTCTGGCTGGCAATGCAGAGACGAAAAAATAAAGTGACATACCTACATTTTCTTCCTAAAAGATATAGGTGTTAGTGTTCCTTACATGAGAACAGATTGCTGTAGAAGTGAGGCAGATAATGTATACCATGCACAGCTGCAGCCACTTTGCGACTGGCCTAGAAAGGAACATCTGCCTGATGAGGGTTACTTTTTGTCATACTCTGAGTGATAGGAGCTTGTCTGGGTGTCTGCATGATGATTTACACACAGATTATTCACAGGTAAAAGAAAGGGAGCAATCTTAAGATGTTCCCAGAGCATCTGAATATTCAACTTATTTCTCTGAGTACTTGTAGATAATGGAATATTGGAATTCAGTTTGATGACCTCCATAAAAAGAAAGTCAAAGACTGGGTACTCAAACTAAGGAAGGATATTTTTTCCATAGAATGATGCAGTGGATAAGGGACCTTGGCCAACAGCTGATCCTCCTTGTCTACTGACACTTGAGTATGTTGCATTCTTCAGGCATAACCGCATCACACAAAGACACAGAGAAGTGTCGTAGGGATTTACCAAGTCAGTCATTTTGCTCTGTCTAGGAGCAAGCACGCTCAAGCTGGTTTGTCAACCTTTGGGTAAAATTAACTATGTTCTTTAAGTTCCAAGAACGCTGCCTGAGGCAAAGGAAGTCCCTAGATTTTACACCCAGAAGTGCCACTACCCTCAGAGGTAGAGTGGCTATTTCACTCTCAGTTGATGCCATCCAGGCTCTGTAGCATGCAGGCTGGAGAATGCCACACAAGACACCTTTGAAGTCCAGATCCAAGGCAAGCACTAAGGACTATTCTCCCTCAGATACTGACACCATTGTTAAGTTGTCTACGGTGAAAAAGAAGAGGGTCATACTGTATCTTACTTTCGCAACAAACCTGGGGGACCACTCTTCTGAATCTGGAAAAGATCACTACACTTCTGTGGACAAGACTAGCTGATGTTTCACTACTAAGCCTGCAACAAGGAAGTCTGCTAAGGTTTTGGAAGGACACAATACAGTTGTGTAAAATCTTCCCATAACAGAAGATGTTCTCCTCTTCATTGTTGCAGAATTCTGTCCCTCCCTCCTTTCCCCTCTGACCTGACTCTCTTGACTTGTGATCTGGTTGCCCTCCTGGCAGAGGAGCCCTTCTCCCGTCTTTATTATTTTCCCTTCTGGATGCACATGTTCCTATAGTGTCCCCGAGAGTTATGGTAAGATTTTACACAACTTGTACTTTCCCTGGTAGATTCATCCTGATTCAGTATCCCAGAAAACCTTTACCCAGAAGATATACAGTAACAATTGTATTCATTTGTCTGACGATATTTCAAGGATTTGGCTTCTCTACAGTAGATGTTTATTTAGCCATTTGTACATTCTATCAAGGTAGGACATGGTCTTCATTAGCTTCCTTAAAGGTATGCAAGGCATTTTCTGGGGCATCTTTTTGCTTAGTTTATCCCCTTAAGGAGTCTGTCCCACCCACCCATATGGGACTTGAAATACATGCTAGGAAAAATAGACTGTATCACCCTTTAAAACCAGAAACTGCAGTAAATCTTTAATTCTTGTTACGGAAGGCTTCATTTTTGTTGGAAATGACATGGAGCAGAATCATTTTTGGGATTCGGTTCTGGTCTTTTAAACCTCTTGTATTGTATTACACAAGGACAGGGTTCGTCTTCAAACATATCTAGGTTTCACTGCTGAGATGGCAGGGGAATTTAAACAGTCACCTTCTCCACTTTCATTCATCATTATTTTAATATGGAAGAGTGTTTTGTCTAGAAAGAAATGGCTAACATTTGACAAACACGGTGAGAAAGGATGATGAATTTCTTTTGCTCCACATAAATTGGGTGAAAAGTTTTAAAGGTCACCCTGTCCAGATGTCTGTCATATCGTACTTTTTTATGAAATGTAATACATTACCAAGTAAACTTGAAGCTTATTTGGCTAGGGTTGTAGCTACATCCCAGATATTTCTAAAGAACTCTCCAGTTGAGTGTCGAACAGAAGGTGCTTGTTCAAGGGTTAATTAGCACTACATATAAAATATTGCATGATAACTGTAACAGGCAGTCAGGGAGTTGGAAAGGATTGGGAAAATAGAATAGAAGGGTGATTTCTCCTTTTCACCTGGTGAATCTGGGCATACTGGGGCAGTGCGGCAACTGCCTCATGTACACAGAGAATCCACTCCTCCTACCATCCAACGCTACAGCCTGCGGGAGATGCACTTACATAGCCAAACTGGAAGCAAAGCTCTCTCCAGCCAAGATTGTGCTAGACAGTCAAGAGGCGAAGGTTAACAGCTGCATTACACCTCAAGCAACTCCTAGCCCTTCAAAACCCACACCATCAACACCCACACATAGCAACACTAAATCCACATATGCGGAGGCCCTTAACATTAACCTGCCCGAGCAACAAGGACCTCCGAAGCCGAAACGCAAACAAACACCAGTCACAACCAAAGTGACACATAGCTCACAACACCAGTGTGCCACCCAACAGCCCCTAAGGCAAGACAGTGTACCCAACACTTTAGTCATAGGTGGCTATAGTCAGGCACACTGATGTCCCACTCACCAGGCTGAACAAGGAGAAAATTACAGTCAGCTGCCTGTCTGGTGCCAGGATCCGCCACATAACGCATGCACTCAAGTCACTCCACAACAGGTACAAATACGACTCTGTCATTGTCCATGCTGGAGTGAATGACTCAAGACGTACCTCCCTGGACTACATGAAGGGAGACCTGGAAAAGCTCTTGGATCATGTGACCCAGGCAGGTATGACCCTAGCCCTGAGTAGCATCCTGCCTTCGCCCAGAATGATACCACAGTATAAGGACAAAATGATTGACTTCAACAATTGCTAAGCTTCTGGTGTCATTCAAAGGGGATCCGGTATTTGTCTGCCTGGGAAGACATGATCGACAAACCACGATGCTTTACCACCGATGGTCTGCACCTGTCACCCCTGGGATTCAGGTTACTGGCTAAAGCTCTTGCCACCCCTATAGTGCCTTTTTTAGGCAAAGTTCAAAGGATAAAACCACCACCGTAACAGATACAAGCATGCATAATCTGAAGGTAATGCTACTCAATGCTAGAAGTCTAAACCTCAAAATGTACTCTCTCAAGGCACTCCTAAAAATGGAGAACATCAATATCTGTGCATTAGCTGAGACCTGGTTCAAGGCTCCAGAGAGCACCCTTGCAGTACCAGGCTACAATTCTTACCACACTTTTCAGCCACAAAACCAAGATCGAAACACTAAAGGTGGAGGAGTGTCCATATTCACACCTCCAGGCTAGTTGCCCAACACAGTGCATCTGAAATTCCCCAGGTGCAACTAACACTAGGTAAGACTGCAGTCCAAATTGTAGCTTGCTACAGATCCCCCACCATGCCCCAAGAGTCTCACTACACCTTTCTAAACATACTGGAAAATATTAAGATACAACCCAACACCTTAATACTAGGTGATTTCAACTACCCTGCCATTAAATGAGAAAACTACTCTGGTACCAACTCCTTTTCACAACAGTTCTTGGAATTCATAAATTCCAACGCCCTGAATCAACTAATCCAGTGTCCCACCAAGGGCTCCAATATCCTAGACCTGGTCATTACTAACATGGGAAATAAATGCTCCACACCAGTGGTCACCCCCTCATTGGTCAGGTCTGACCATAAGCAAATCACCTTTGACATCCACATCTCACCCCCACCCACCAGTAAGGAAACCTCCTTAAACTTCTCCAAAGCCAACTTCATGCTACTGAAGTCAGAAGTGACAAACTTCACAGCACCCACGCAGACGGGATCTGGAAGTTCGACTGCAGAATTCTACACTAAGGCACTGTACGAGCACATCCACTCGTGCATGAATCGTGCCATTCCAAATAGAACCAAGATGCTCTTCTCCAAAAAAAGGAAGCCAATCTGGTGGTCCCCTGCTATAAACAAACTATACAACAGAAGGAAGAAACTGTTGCAGAAAAGAGGAAAATCCCAGGATGCAAAATACTCCCTCACCAGCCTCAGTAAGAAGCTGAGATCCCTCATAAAATCCTCAAAACCTAGTTACGAAAATAAAATTGCCAAAGATTCCAAAGACAACCACAAGGCATTCTATAGTTATGTCAAGAATCTAAATGGCAATGCCCAGATCTGCTGTGAGCTACAACAGAATGGCATTAAATATACTGATGACCAAACATGATGCTATGTGCGTAGGTATGTGCACGGCCAAAGTATTCAATAGTAACAACAGGAGACAAGCAAAAAAATGTGTCGGATGGAAAGAAAAACACTAAGAATGATACATGAGTATCAGACTGAATAATGCTTTATTGTACAGACCGGTTTCGGCAAACCAATGCCTTCTTCAGTGTTGAAATGTATTTAAACCCAGGGATCCCACTGCAACCCCCCACCCCAACCCAAACAATGCATACAGATGCCTCAGATTCAGGTTGGGGAGCAAGTCTGGCTTCCTACAGGATTCAAGAAAAGTGGGATCCCTCTCTACAGGTCAAGCACATCAATATCAGGGAAATGACAGCGGTCGTCTTAGCTCTGAAAACCTTTTTTCCCCTTCTTGTTCCAGGTGTGCTCCTGATAGTGACTGACAACACCACGGTTATGTGGTACCTCAACAAACTGGGAAGAACAAAGGCCCATCAGCTATGCAGACTAACCCTGCTGATATGATACCTAGCCTCTCGCCACAACTTTGTCCTGCAGGCTGCCTGCATCCCCTCGCAGGACAACCACCAAGCAGATCTCTTGAGCAGGACTTCCTCGCCTCAGCACGAATGGATGTTCAACAGGGAGGTCTTCCTAGACATAGTCCACCAGTGGTGTGCTCCACAAATAGACCTGTTTGCCTCCCCCCAGCACAGGCAACTGCAGACCTTCTGCTCAAAAACCTACTTCCCTCTAGCATGGAGAGTGGACTCTTTCAGTATCTCTTGGGAGGGGAAGTTCCTTTATGCCTTCCCCCCATTCCTACAGATTCAGAAAGTCCTCCTGAAAATACAGGGCAAACCAAAAATTTTGTTAGTAACTCCCTACTGGCCAAGGCAGCACTGGTTCCCCCTACTTTACAAGCTAGCCAAGGACAATCACTTTGTTACCCTACAAGGTGGACCTACTGACAAGACAAAGGAACTCTCCTAGTACCACACTTGCAGATGTTATTCCTGACTCTGTGGGTGATAAACTTTTGATGTTCTTCATCTCACATTGCTGCAGTCCTTACACTTGGGTAGTCCGCTGTCCTCGGTCGGCCCGAATATCAAAGTATTAGGCTGACGTCGGTCAAGGCGCTTAAGACTGACATCAGGACGTCAGGGTACAAATGCGCATGACCGACGTCATATCCTCAGTCTTTTTTGCCGCATGGTCCGATGCAGAAGCAGCGTTGCAAGTGCCGTTCGGCGTTCTGAAATTTTTCGAATTCGGAGTTTCAGACAGAGTCAAAGTTGGCTAAGTACCCCGTTGGGGAATATTTTAGTTTTTTCTTGCCTCAGTGGTTTACCGGATGTCAGAAAAAGTGAATAACTGTATTTCTTGTGGGAAACAGATACCGCATAGAGATTATCATACTTTGTGTATTCCTTGTTTGGGGCCTGAGCACGACGTTGTTGGGTGTCGCTTTTGTGCTAGGTTCAATAAGCGCACTATTAAGCGAAGGTTAGATTGTGCCAGGTTGGTCTTCGGGAAGCGGTGCAATTATAATATGCCGTCGGATGCTCCGACGCCCGCTTCTTCGAAGAAGCGCAAAGACAAAGCAGCTAAACCCAGGCAAGAAGAGTCGTCCGTACTGGACGCCGGTTCTTTAGAGGCGTCAGTGGAACCGGTGGTTCCGCCGGAGGCTTCTCTGGAGTTCCAGGGGGAGACTTTGATATTGCAGGATGTGGCCTCTCAGGAGGCAGGTCAGGCTGAAGGGGCTTCTCAGGTTACTGTACTCCCCTCCCTTCCTAGGGTGGTTAGGCCCTTTCCTTCTGTTTCTAAGGCTTCTCCCAGAGGCAGGCCAGGTTTTAGCTTCTGTTGGTGTCACTCCTAGTTCTTCAGGATCTGTGCCCAAGAAGCACATGCTTAAAATGGCAGAAGATTTAATTACTTTGATTAGAGGTTCTTTGCCCCCTCCTGATAAGAGGCCTAGGGTGGAACCAGAGTTGGGGAGTTTTGAGCAGGCTTCGGATGTTTCAGAGTCTTCAGCTGAAGACTTGCAGGAGTATTCTCCTTATTCTGATTCTGATGTGGATGATTCTACTCCTTCTGCTTCTCCTCCAGAGGATTTTTCTTTTTCAGAGACTCTTCATTCCATGAGGGAACATTTTAAGTGGGAAGGTCAGGACTTCTCTGATTCCAGGAAAAGGCTTAGGGAATTTTTGCTTTTACCCCAGCATAGGCCTTTGGCTATACCACCTGTTCTGGATGTTGTGGAAGATGTGTTTGCAGAGGCTTCACTTAATCCTGATTCTTTGCCTCCTGCTCCTGTTAAACCGGACAGGTATTACAGGGTGCCTGAAGCTCATAAATATCTTTATAAGAGTCCTAGGGCGGACCCAGAAACTGTTAGTCAGGGACCTAAGGGTGTCAAGGCCTCTGTTGTAAAAATCCGGTTCCTCCAGATAAAGAGGCCAGGGCTTTGGATAGATGGGGAAAGAAAGTCTATACTTCTTCCACCTTAGCTATGAGGGCTTTGAATTGCCAGTTTCACATGTTGAAATATCAAAACTATCTTCTTTCTCAATTGAAGTCTAAGGTTGATGCTCTGGCGGAAGGTATTGAGTGTAAAGAATTACAAGATTTGGTACATGTTTCTGAACAGGTGGGTAAGCACTCTTTACAATGTGGTTTTGATGCTGTACAGGCCTCGTCTAGGGTGGCTGCCACTGGGTCAGTTCTTCGCAGGCACGCCTGGCTGAGGGATCAGAATTTATCTGACCATGTTAAGACAAGGATTTTAGATGCTCCTTTACAGTCTGATGTGTTGTTTGGTTCACCTGTTGAGGCAGTCTTAAAGAAAATGGAAGACAAGGCTAAGTCTATGCAGACTGTTAAAGATTTTTTGCAAGTTCAGCCTCCGAAATTTAGTAGGAATTGGCCTGCTAAGGGGTGGACGTACCCTTCTTATGATTCACAGTCTAGGGGTAGATCTGGACGTGGTAGGGGCAGAGCTCAGGGCTCTTTCAGACCTAGAAAAGGGAGTTCACCTGCACAGTCTTCGGGTGAGGGCAGGGGCCAGTCCTTTCGTAAACAGGCCCAATGACCTACCTTTTCAGCTGCCAGAGCCTTCTTGTCTGGCAGCACCTTTGGGAGGAAGTTTGGCACTCTTCAAGGAAAATTGGAGTTTAATTACCCAAGACAGATGGGTATTGGATATCATACACCAAGGTTACAAGTTTTATTTCCATACCTTGCCTCCTTTCAAAGGCATGCCAGACGTTCCTCCTCAGCAAAGAATAGAGGCTCACAAACAAATTTCTCTGCTGCTTCAAATAGGGGCCATACAGCCGGTCCCTCTGCCAGAAGTAGGCCTAGGATTTTATTCTCGCCTGTTCCTAGTACCAAAGAAGGGGAACACGTGGAGACCAATTTTGGATTTATCTATCCTCAACACTTATCTGGACATTCCCAAGTTCAAAATGTTGACGTTACAACAGCTTTTACCTCTGCTGGGCAAAGATCACTGGATGGTGACTCTGGATCTCAAGGAGGCTTACCTTCATGTTCCTATCAGGCTAAGTTGCAGGAAGTATCTGTTTTCGGGCTGGGACTTCTCATTATCAGTTCTCTGCATTGCCCTTTGGCTTATCTACTGCGCCCAGAGTGTTCACGAAGGTTCTGGCTCCAGTGATAGCTTTCTTCAGGCTAAAAGGAATACAGATCTATCCTTATTTGGACGATTGCCTGATTCTGGCTCAAGGAAGGGACGAACTTCTTCATCATTTGCAATATGTGATAGCAGTGCTAAGATGCCTGGGGTATTCTGTGAACGAAATAAAGTCCAGTCTAGTACCCTCTCAGGACATGTGCTTTCTGGGTGTGAGACTGAATACAGCATCCCAGATGGCCTTTTTGACCCCGGACAAACAAAATAATCTTTCCCTTTACTTCCATCAATTGTCTCATCAGTCCAGGCTGACTGCAAGGACAGTCCTTCAAGCCTTGGGGTTCATGGCATCTTGTATTCTGGTGCTTCCCAATGCCAAACTGCATATGAGGAAGCTACAATGGTATCTCAAAATGTATGGACACAGCACTGCCAAGATATGGACACTGTCATTCAGATAATACCTTGCATTCAAAAGGAATTTTTGTGGTGGGCTCAGGAATGTCACCTAAACAAGGGACTCTCTGTGACCCGGCCAGAGGCGAGTCAGATTCTAATGACAGATGCCTCAGACAAAGCTTGGGGAGCTCATCTAAATGGAAAGTGGATACAAGACACGTGGCCTGCCAGACTACAACATCTACATATCAACTTGAAGGAGATGTTAGCAGTCCAATTTGCATTAATAGCTTTCAAGGATTTACTTCTTCCAGGGCAGGTGTTGGTTCTAACAGACAACACAACTGTCATGTGGTACATCAACAAGCAAGGGGGAACACATTCTTATCCTCTATGCAGACAAGCAATGATTTTGTGGGAGACTGCTCTCAGTTTACAGCTAAATCTTCAGGCAAGGTTTCTGCCGGGAGCACAGAACTCCTTAGCAGATGTGTTGAGCAGGCTAATTATGGATCCCCACGAGTGGAAATTGGATCCTCATGTATTTCAGAAATTGACAGTGTCATGGGGAACTCCAGACATAGATCTGTTCGCTTCTCCACTAAACTACCAGCTGCCAAAGTTTTGCACAAAAAGGTTTCATCCCACAGCTTGGAAAGTGGATGCTCTTTCTTTCAATTGGAGCAGTCTTCATGTGTATGCCTTTCCACCTCTGCCTCTCCTCCCAAAGGTACTCCTAAAGGTCAGACAGGACAAGCCAAAGATGATTTTAATAGCTCCAGATTGGCCTAGACAGCACTGGTACCCATTACTGAGAAGTCTGGTGCGGGAGCCTCCATGGCCTTTGCCTTCAATTCCACACCTGCTGTCTCAGGAGAACAGTCATTTACTCAATGTCAAACTTCACTCTCTTCACCTAACAGCCTGGCATATTCTGTTTTAAACCCTGGAGGGTCTCAGCTTCCACAGCAAGTTTTGAATGTTATTTTGGAGGCCAGAAGGCCTAGTACAAGGAAAGTGTACGCAGATAAATGGAAGAGATTTTTATTTTGGAGTGCAGCAAAGGAATTTGATGTTTCTAAGCCTAATTTAAGTGTGGCTCTTCAATATCTTGCTGAGTTACTGGACAAAGGTTTGTCCTTCTCTTCTATTAAGGTTCATGCTGCAGCAATTTCTGCTCACTATGACTGTGACCCACCATTGTTTTCTCATCCTTTGTTTAAGCAATTCCTTAGAGGGGCAAAGAATATAAGACCCCCACGTAGAGCTCCTACTCCTGCTTGGGATCTCAGTTTTGTGTTGGAGAAACTCACTCTACAACCTTTTGAGCCTGCAGCTACTGCCGAGTTGAAATATTTATCATGGAAGACTGCTTTTTTGTTGGCCATTACCTCTGCGAGAAGGGTTTCTGAATTACAGGCTCTTATGGCAGTTGAGCCTTTCTTAATTTTCCATAAGGACAGAGTATCTTTGCGTACTAATCCTTCCTTTATGCCTAAAGTGGTTTCTAGTGTGGCTTTAAACCAAACTATTCATTTGCCTACTTTTTATGCAACCCCCAAAATAAAGGGGAGAAGATTTTGCACACTTTGGATATACACAGGCAGTTGCGATATTATTTGAGCAGAACTAAAGGGTTCAGGCAGTCTCAGCAGTTATTTGTTTCATTTGCTCTGGGTTCTCAGGGCAAGCCTGTTTCAAAACAAACTATTTCTAAGTGGATTGGGTTTTGTATTGCTTTCTGTTATTCCCATCATGGTAAGGAGATTCCAGTTGGGATTAGGCCTCATTCCACTAGGGCTACTGCCACTTCTACAGCTTTTTTAAGGGGGGTGGCAACTAAATATATTTTAGAGGCAGCCACTTGGAGTTCAGTGCATACTTTCTCTAAGCATTACCACCTTCCTCTTTACTCTAAATCTAGGGCTGGTTTTGCCACTGCAATATTACAGGGCATTTTGGCAGCACCTAATGCTTTATAGTTTTGCCATCCTCCCTTACCTCTGCTTTGGGATTCTACCCAAGTGTAAGGACTGCAGCAATGTGAGATGAAGAACATAGTACAGTTTTGTACCTACCATAAATGTAGATGTTCGAAGATCTACATTGCTGCAGTCCAATTTACCCTCCCTCCTTCCCCTCTGTAGTTAGAGGCGGTGGTGTGGTTTGGGTTGTAAATATTGTGGATATTGTATATATTGTACATATGATTAGTGCAAGGGTGGTTGGTTGTTTTTTGCTGTCTTTTGGTTTTGGCCTTTCTTTTTAGGGTCTTCTGACATCTGGGGCAAGAAAAGACTGAGGATATGACGTCGGTCATGCGCATTTGTACCCTGACGTCCTGATGTCAGTCTTAAGCGCCTTGACCGACGTCAGCCTAATACTTTGATATTCGGGCCGACCGAGGACAGCGGACTACCCAAGTGTAAGGACTGCAGCAATGTAGATCTTCGAACATCTACATTTATGGTAGGTACAAAACTGTACTATCCCTTTCAGGCACCACTACTCAGAGGGCGTGCTTTCTGTCCTAAGGGAGGCAAGGAAACCTACCACCAGTAAATCTTACCTGGCTAAATGGGAAAGATTTACAAAATGGTGTCTACACAAGGGAAGGAACCCTTGCTCTGCTGAGGTCCCCCTGGTTCTGTCCTACTTGTGTCCGTTGATTAAAGGTGGGGTCTCTATTCTTCTGTCAAAGTACACCTTTCTACTATATCAGCCTGCCTGCCCCTTGACCCCCCCCCCTTTCTAGCCAAGCACAACTTAAAGCTCTTGCTTAAATGGGTCTTACACATGAGTCAACCAAAGAAACCTATTGCTCCGCCCTGGGACCTTAACTACATCTTAGAGAAAGTAACCCAGCACACTTTTGAACCGGCAAGGGGCCTTTTCCCTACAGATGTGTATATGGAAGACGGTCGTTCTGGTGGCCATCACTTCAGCAAGAAGGGTGTCAGAGTTGCAGGCCTTAATGGCCTGTCCCCCCTACACTGGTTTCCACAAAGACAGGGTAACCCTGCGAACCAAATCCCTCCTTTATGCCCAGGGTGGTCAATGACCTGTCTTAACCAATCTATCCACTTTTTCCCTCCTCCTCTAACAAAGGGGAGAAGATTCTGCACTCCTTGGATGTGCACAGGAAGCTAAGATTCTACCTGGACAAAACTATTAGGAAAACTAACCAGCTCTTTGTCTCCTTTCAGCCCAGAGCCCTGGCTAAGGCAGTCTCCAAACAAACCACCGCAAACTGGATTAGGAAAACTATTTGCCTTTGTTACTCCCACCATGGAAAGGAACCTCCAGTGGGAATAAAGGCCCATTCCACTAGAGCGGTGGCCTGCCTCCAGGGCCTTCATGAAAGGTCTGGACACAGCATCCATTATGGAAGCAACTACATGGGCCACTATCCACCCTTTCACCAAACATTACAAACTGGACCAGGTTTCCAGAGCTAGGGCAGGATTCACCAGGGCAATCCTGTAGGGTCTTGTAGAATCTTCAACTACCACCACCCTCTCATCTGCATAAGCTATGGTATGCTCCCACTACTAGAATACTGCAACATAGGAATAGAAGGACATAGAATAGTTGTGTAAAATCAAACCATAACCATAGATGTCCTTATCTTCCATGTTGCAGTATTCCTTACCCCCCACCAGTTCCGTCAGGTCATTTTCCTGTCCTATCCATATTACAGTAGGACACCAGGTCACACACCTGAAAACCACTGGCCTTTGTCCTGCTGGGCCTTTTTCTCTGCCTGCTGGCCTTCAAGTTCTGAGGATTGCGTGTGCAGACGTCACATGTAAGGCCCCTGGTTTATGGCCTACATATGAAGTCCCATGCACACTGCAACAGCCAAGCTGAAGCTTTTGTGTAGGAGCCGACATATGAGTTGTCTGAGGTCAGAAAATCACACTACTAGAATACTGCAACATGGAAGCGAAGGGCATCTATTGTTATGGTAAGATTTTACACAACCATTCTTTCCGAGTTCCTATTAATGAATTCAAGTCTTCATACCAAATATTTTCATAAATTTCTTCAGAAATCTTTTCTTAGATTGTCCCTTTTAGGTCTTCCTGGTGCATCTTCACTATTGTAAATCAAATTCCAGTACTTGCCTGTAAATAATAATCCCTGCTGAAAGCTGATTATTTCATTCAAAATTTTTTAAGCTCTGTTATAGCAGTTTTTGTGGAACATAAGTACATCCCATTGTAATCCTTTTACCTTGCCAATTGCCCGTTTTACCTCAAATCTACCATTTTTCCTTGTTTATCACTAGTAGAGCCCCTCTAGCAATTGTTCCTGATATTCTGCTGAATATCCATTTTGAAATCGTGTCAGATTCGTATGCTCATTTTTCCAGATGTCTCTTGCAGCATTGCTGTTTGCACTCTGAACTTCTTAATATAATTCAATACTTTCTCCTTTTTATCTATACATGTAAGCCATTCGTGTTTTACGATAATATGAACAGAATAGCCATAATGATAAAAATCTGTTCCCACATATTATATACAACAGTTTTTTGAATGTGTTTCCAGCTTTTGTTAAATGCACATACTAATGTTTGGCAAGCTGATCTTTTTGTACAGTTTATCATCTCTGTTTGAACCTAGGTCACATTTTTCAAGTTTTTTTTGTTTTGTTTTAATGAAAATTCTCAAGCAAAAAGCTAAATGCAAAACACTCCCATTCCCTATTAACTTGGAACAAACATGCAAAACTATGTGCATCTTCAACACATGGCATTTAACCCTGCAAAAGGGAACAGTTGCCCCAAATTGATGGCTGCACCTGTAGGCAATATCTGACCCAAAATTGACCCATGCTGAAGTGCATGCTACAGCATGTGCTCCCATTTATGTTGATTCTTGTCTGTTCTTTTCTTCTCTTTCCCTTCCAGATGTGAAAAATGCTTGTATGCTTTCAGAAAACATTAATTACTCCTAAGAAAAAGCGTTGACTATCTTTAAATAAAACTAAATTGTACAATGTTCAATTAACTGGATTAAAGTATTAAGGGTGCCTGGGGAACTGCTTGCCATTGTACCTTTAAATTTTGCATTTCCCTCAGTAAAGAATACTCAGAATTCAAGAGAGTAACTGCTGGCACCTGCATACAGTTTGTCTACATGGAAATGTACTCAGCAATGAAGAATGCACAGCTGCCCTCAGCTGCAAACATCTAGAGTCTGGACTTCACTGAACATTTGCCAGTGGAAAACAAGCCAATATATTTGCGGTTATAAGAAGCTTAGCATTTTCATGGCTTTCATTATTCTTATTTTTAAAGCCTACATGCTTACAAAAAACACCTGTTTAAGCCAAATGTAGTAATCTAGATATTCACTCTTGTAAAATAGAGAATATCCTAATTCTGCATATAGTACAGCTGGTGCACGTTTACAACCCACTCCACCAACCCAAGATCTCAGCATATGAACATTTAAACTTGCTTTTGTCCATCCATTCTCTTGTTACACTGTAAAACCTATATTTCTTACAGCTAAAAAAGTACTTGTTTACTGTAATATCTTTAACACATACATTCACTGAAATGGGCTCCCACACATTTTAAAATACCTATGAGTACACACTACACAAAACTGTTTGCATGTGTATAACATGCAGTTTGTCATGAAATGTTTTAAACAAATGTCCTTCTAAACATTAATGATAAAGTTGGGTATGTGCTTTACAGTCCACCCAAAAGTTCAACAAAGTCAACAAAAGTCCATTGTTTTTCAGCCCCTTTGTCTTGCAAAGCCATATTTCTCAAATGTGGTAAGATGCTATATTGCCTTCCATTTATTCACTAATTTCAGAGTTCCTGTTCGTCTCCATCTCCCTACATCAGACTCTGCTTCAAGGTATTGCTGGTTCTTCTATCAACTCCTGTGCTTTTTTCTCCAACATTTTCCTTTGAAGCATTGGAAAAGGTTTCACTGGCAAAGTTTCTGCATGACCCTTACCATCAGAATGAGAAGCAGAGTCCCCTTCTGCTTGCTGATTCACCTTTTGTTGGATAGTCTTTACATGTTCTTCATGTTTCACTGTTGCAGTCCTGACTTGTGGGATTTCATGCTGTGAAAGCCCTTGGCCAGCCCGATCACCAGAGAGAAAATCCACCTCCTACTAAGGCTGGTAGATGTCGTATCTGCTGTCAGTACACTTTGGTATAAAGGGAGCCACTGACACCACAATAAGTCTTTTCTTGCCATTGGAGCCTGAAACAGTATTTTAGTGTGTTGGTTGGTCTGCGCCAGAGAGGTCATCTGAAAGCCAAGTAACCCGTTGAGGAACACACTTTTCTGTAACCCATGTCAGGTAAGAATAGCAATAGTCTCTTCTGTGGTAAGCATATCCTACACAGACTTCTTTTTACTGTCGCTCACCTGTCTAGGCCCAGATCATGATGTTCCAAATTGTTTCTGTGCACAGTTGAATTCTGGGACTGTTAGGCACAGGGCCTACATCTTAGCTAGCACCTGTCTTTTGAACATCCAGTGGCATCCGCCAGTCTTCCTGAGATTGAGCTCCCCAAGTGTATGAAGGATAAGGGGAAAAAGACACAAGCTTAGGGCCTCAAAGGCCTTTCTGTCTGCCAGTCTCCCGAGGCTCGTGATCGCTGAAGAAATCAGGGCACTTTAGCAGCCCCCTTTGGTGACTGAGTTGGTGGTACAGGCCTCTGTTGAGACCCGTCCAGCATCCGAAATGCTGTTGTCCCTTAACTTCTACACAGACCTTAGCATTTGGTTCATTTGGGTCTGAGGCTGCTCAGCTGGCCTTGACTTCCAATGATCGCTCTTTAATGATGGCACACGTTTGCAGCTTCAGCTTGCAGCAGTGGCTCAGTCTTTTAAGGAGACTGACATCAGGATTGCGGATGTACCTAGGGCCCCACCCCCACCTACACAGAGGACATCACTTTTGGGGAAACTCTCCATGCTATGAGGGAGCATTTACAGTGGGAGGCTCAGTAATACCCACAATCAAAAAATAGGGTTGGGAAGATGTTCGTGCATACAGCTGCAGTCATTACAGATGGGTTATCCTGCCGTCAGGTGGGTCCTCGGTCGGCCGAATTCCAAAGTCTAGGTCTGGCGTCTGTTGTCGTCGCTTCTTCCCTGACGTCAGTGCGGCAGGCGTATAAAAGAGGCAGCCAACGCCATTTTCTTCAGTCTTTCTTGCCGCGCGGTGCCTGAAGCAGAAGCAGTTCGCAAGTGCCGGTCGGCCAGCTCCTGAGATTTACGAAACTATTTCAGCCGAAGTCTTCTTTAAAGCCAAGTACCCTGTTGGGGAAACTTTTCTTGCCTCAGACCGATGTCTGACAAAGTTAATAATTGCATTTCTTGTGGGAAGCAAATACCGCATAAGAATTTTCACTCTCTCTGTATACCTTGCTTAGGGCCAGACCACAACGTCTCGGCCTGCCGTTTTTGTGCTACGTTCAACAAGCGCACTATTAAGTGCCAGGCGGAGTTCACCCTTCATTATTTTGGCAAAAACTTTAATTATATCATATCGTCGGATACTCCAACACCAGTTTTAAGCAAAAGATGTAAAGACAAGGACCGACATCCGAGGTCTGCACCGAGTACTGAGACCACACTTAGGCAGACTACCGGTTCTCAGCGAGGCGCCTACGCAGCCCCTGACTACCGATGAAACTATTTTACCGTTGACTTCAGTACCCGAGGTCGCAGGCTCCTCTATCTCCATTCCCACTGCAGATACCGGCGCCACTCTTGGCAGGGAAACTGAAAATTTGGTGAGGCCTGCCACTTCTGAAGGCGTCTTCAGGCCTTCCACCTTCTCTATTAAATCCTTCACTAAAGCTAAAGCTGCCATGAAAACTAAAAAACAGGGTCCTCAGACCTCCTCCCAAGGCCCCATGGCTAAAAAGCAGATGCTTAAAATGGCTGAGGATTTGATAACTCTCATCAGGGGTTCTCAACCCCCCTCTGACAAAAGACCCAGACTGGAGGAAAACTACCCTTCCTCAGACCAGGCTTCTATTAACTCAGACCATTCTGAGGACCAGGATTATGCCTATTCCCCTTTTGAAGACTCTGATGCTGAGGAGTCTATTCCCTCGGTCTCCCCCCCCTGAGGACTATTCTTTTGGGGAAACCCTGCATACTTTGAGGGAACACTTCCACTGGGAAGGCCAAGATTACTCAGATTCCAAGAAAAGGCTCAGGGAATTTCTACTTCTCCCCCAGCATAGGCCCCTGGCTATCCCTCCTGTTTTAGATATTTTGGATGATGTGTACGCAGAAGCCAGTCTTAATCCAGATTCTTTACCTCCAGCCCCTGTTAAACCAGACAGGTATTACCGGGTTCCTGATTCTCACCAGTTCCTTTATAAAAGCCATACTGCTGACCCAGAAACAATTTCACAGGGTCCCAAGGGAATAAAGGCCTCTACTGCTAAAAACCCTTTACCTTCAGAGAGAGATTCCAGAGCATTAGAAAGGTGGGGGGAAAAGGTGTATACATCTGCCACTTAACCATGAGGGCATTAAACTGTCAATTTCATATGTTAAAGTACCAACAGTTTTTGTTATCTCAGCTGAAAAGCAAAATGACACAAACAGAACAACCAGATTTGAAAGAGTTGCAGGATTTGTTGCATGAAACAGAGCAAGTGGGTAAACATACCTTGCAGTGTGGTTTTGATGCTTTAGAGGCCTCATGTAGAGCTGCTGTCACGGGGTCTGTTATACGTTGACATGCTTGGCTCAAAGAGCAAACCTTACCAGATCATGTCAAAGCAAAGTTATTAGATGCACCACTTCAAAAAGATGTATTGTTTGGTGTTAAAGCTGAGGAGGTACTAAAGAAAATGGAGGAAAAAGCGAAATCTATGCAAACAGTGAAAGATTTCTTGCAGGTACAACCTCCATGCTTCAGCAGAAACTGGCCTTTAAAAAATTGGTCCTTTCCAGCCACGGACAGACCTCAAAGGGGCGGATACAGATGCCCAAGGGGTAGAGGACGGCCTCAAGGATCTTACAGAGCTAGACAGTGGCAAGCACCAACCCCAAGAGGTGGAGAAGATAGATCACAGTCATTTAGAAAACAGACACAATGACTTCCCCCTATGCCTGCCAAACAAAGCTTTAATGGCAGCCACCTTTGGGTGGAAAACTGGCATTCTCAAAAAACTGGCACATTGTTACAAAAGACAAATGGATTCTGGACATTATAGACAGAGGCTACAGGTTCCACTTTCACACCCTTCCAAAAATGAGAGGTTTGCCAAACCTGCCACAAAATCAAAGGGCAGAGGCACAAAGACAAATTTCCACTCTCATGGCTATGAAAGTGATTCAAGAGGTACCTGCAAAAGAACAAGGTCAAGGTTTTTATTCCAGACTATTCCTGGTACCAAGGAAAGACAAAGATTGGAGACCCATCTTAGACCTATCCATCCTAAACACATATCTACAGGTGCCAAAATTCAAGATGCTCACATTACAGCAGCTTCTTCCCATGCTGGGCAAGGAGTCTTGGCTGGTAACTTTGGACCTCAAGGAGGCATACCTGCATGTCCCTATCAAACAAGATTGCAGAAGATACCTCAGATTTCTTGCAGGTTCAAACCATTACCAATTCTCTGCATTGCCCTTTGGCTTATCTACTGCACCCAGAGTGTTTACGAAATGCCTGGCATCAGTAATTGCCTTCTGCATACAACAAGGAATACAAATCTACCCATATCTGGACGACTGCCTGATCCAAGTGGACAGCAAGGACATTCTATTGCAGCATCTGGCATTTGTAATAAAACTGTTAAACTACCTGGGATACACAGTGAACAAAAAGAAATCAAAACTATTACCTTCACAACAGATAATTTTCCTGGGTGCCAGCCTAAATACAACCACCCAGATGGCCTATCTCACGCCAGACAAACAAGGGCAACCGTCTCAGTATTTCAATAAAATGGCAACTTTCACCAGACTAACTGCAAGGAAAGTCCTGCAGGCTCTGGGATTAATGGCATCTTGCATCCTACTAATACCATGTGCAAAGCTGCATATGAGGAAACTACAATGGTACCTAAAAAAACTTATGGTCGCAACACAGCCACAGCTTGGAAACAATTATACCACTCATTCCATGCCTTCAAAAGGAATTTTTGTGGTGGGCTCAAGCATGCCAAAGAAACACAGGTCTTCCTTTCTGTGTACCTCAAGCAACTCAAATCATCACAACGGACGCCTCAGACTACGCCTGGGGAGCACACATGGCAGATCAGTGCATTCAGGGAAAATGGTCCCAAAAAGAGAAGCACCTACACATCAACCAAAAGGAGATGCTAGCCGTGCAAAATGCTCTTATGACCTTCAAAGACCTACTGCATCCAGGCCAGCTATTGATAAGGACAGACAACACCACAGTCATGTGGTACATAAACAAACCGGGGGGACCTCACTCATACCCCCTGTGCAGGCAAGCCATGACCCTATGGAACACAGCACTGGAATTGCAAATTCAACTACAGGCACAATTCCTGCCAGGGAAGGAAAACACACTGGCAGACAATTTAAGCAGAAATATGACAGACCCACACGATTGGAAGTTGCATCCTCAAGTCTTCTCAAAGATAACTCAGGCATGGGGACAGCCAGACCTAGATCTATTTGCTATCCACAGAAATTTCCAGTTGAAAAAATTTTGTTCAAGGGCCTATCATCCACAGGCCTGGAAAGTGGACGCAGTCTTTCAATTGGACAACATTGACAGTCTATACCTTCCCGCCTCTTCCTCTACTCACCAAAGTTCTATTAAAAGCCAGAGCAGAGGTGCCACAAATGATTCTCATTGCTCCAGACTGGCCACGACAACACTGGTATCCTCTCCTAAAGAGCCTGACACACTCCCCACCATGGATCCTAACTCTAGTCCCACTTCTGTTGTCCCAGCACAACTACAGAACCCTTAACAGCCAGCTCAAAGCCCTAAATCTAGCTGCATGGAGAATACCATAATTTCCCAACAGACTCTCCTCTTCAAGGAGGTGCAGGATGTCATCTTGGAGGCCAGAAGACCCTCTACTAGAAAAGCCTACTCAGCCAAATGGAAAGGATTTTGTTCTTGGAATCAAGAAAAGGGCCAGAACCCTTTGGTAATAAATATATCTCAAATTTTACAGTACCTAGCTGAAATGTTAAGCAGTGGCCTTTCCTTCTCCTCCATCAAGATCCACGCTTCAGCCATTTCTACACAGTACAATACAGATTCTCCTCTATTCTCCCATCCTCTGTTAAGGCAGTTCCTCAGAGGGGCAAAAAATATAAAACCCCCACAGAAACCACCAGTCCCAGCTTGGGATCTCAACTTCGTATTGGAAAAGCTGACCCTGCCTCCCTTTGAGCCGGCTTCTTCAACAGAGCTACAATACTTGTCATGGAAAACAGCCTTCCTTCTGGCTATTACCTCAGCACGCAGGGTTTCGGAACTACAGGCCCCTCATGGCTGTGCAACCATTCATCATTTTCCATCAGGACAGAGTTTCCTTACGAACCAACCCTACCTTCATGCCAAAGGTAGTATCCAGTGTAGCTTTGAATCAGACTATTCATTTACCTCCCTTTTATCCAAATCCACAGAACAAATGGGAGAGACTACTACATTCCTTGGACATTCACAGACAACTTCGTTATTACTTGAACAGAACAAAGCCATTCAGGAAATCTGAGCAGCTCTTTGTGTCCTATGCTACAGGTGCTCAAGGAAAGGCTATTTCCAAACAGACAATTTCAAAATGGATAGCCCACTGCATACGCTTTTCTTCATTTAATGGAAAATCTGTGCCCTGTATACATCAGATCCCACTCCACCAGAGCTACAGCTACCTCTGCAGCTTTCCTCAGGGGGGTCCCTACCAAGGACATTTTGGAAGCAGCTACTTGGAGTTCAGTACACACTTTCTCCAAGCACTATCACCTTCCACTATACTCGAAATCTAGAGCGGGCTTTGCCACAGCAGTCCTGCAGGGCATCCTCACCCCTCCTAGTTCCACTTAGTGCCTGCCACCCTTACTTAGCTTTGGGATTCTACCCATCTGTAATGACTGCAGCTGTATGCACGATGAACATAGTACAGTTTTGTACCTACCATAAATGTAGATGTTCGAGTGTTCATACAGCTACAGTCCAGGTTACCCTCCCTCCATCCCCTCTTAGGAGAGGTCTTATGACTAACACCTTTATCATACAACCTATTTGGGGTATTCTTTTATGGTGTATTTGCTTGCAACTACTGTTTTTGATTTATCTACATGGCATGTTTGCATAATATTTTGTTTTGCCTTCCTTCTGGGGGCACCTGACATCTGGGGCAAGAAAAACTGAAGAAAATGGCGTCGGCTGCCTCTTTTTACACCCCTGCCGCACTGATGTCAGGGAAGAAGCAACGACAACCGACGCTGGACCTAGACTTTGGAATTCGGCCGACCGAGGACCCGCCTGACGGCAGGATAACCCATTTGTAATGTCTGCAGCTGTATGAGCACTCGAACATCTACATTTATGGTAGGTACAAAACTGTACTTTCCTTGACCTGCCAGAGCACAAACCTTTGACTATTTCTGCTGTGTTAGAGGTTGTAGAGGATGTTTATATGGATTCCTCCTTAAATCCAGATTCTCTTCCTCCTGCCCCTCGAAAGCCAGACTGGTTTTACAGGGTGCTGGACTCCCACAAGTTCCTTTTCAAGATTTCTTCTGCTGACCCAGAGGTGGTCACCCCAGGACCCAGAGGAGCAAGAGCCATTTCCTCGAAGAATGCTTTACCTGCTGACAAAGCAGGTCCCTTAGATTTGGGAAAAAAGTTTACACTTCTGCCACCCTTGCCATGAGAACCCTTAACTGCCAGATGTCCTCCTATGCCCATGTTGCAGTATTCGTACTGTGGGATTTCCATCTCCAGGCGACCCAACGTCAGCTCCTATACAAAAGCTTAAGCCTGGCTGCCATAGGTGTGTGGGACATCACACATAGGGCCATAAACCATGGAGTATAAATGTGATGCCTACATGCACAGACCTCAGAACTTTTCAGCCTCAGACGATAACTTCGACCGCTTCGCTCCTACGTCAGAAGACTTCTAAAAGACAAGTACCCCATTGGAGTTTGCCATTTTCATACTTAAGCTTTAGCTTGGTTGCTGTAGTTGTTTTCATTAGTCGATGTCAGAGAAAAAAAGTAAATGTAGTTGCAGGAGCCAGATTCCGCACAGACTCACACGACCGCTGTCTCTCTTGCTTAGGTAAAGAGGACGACCATAAGGCCTGCTCTATTTGCCAGTCCTTTGTACCCAAGACCTTACGCAGCTGTCTGGCTGCATTAAATTTGTTTTTAGAAAACCAAAGGCTTAAACGCCTCAGGCTTAGGATGGGACCCAGAGTTGGCCACCCAAGCCGAACAACCTTGGAAGAAGGCCAAGGTTTGCAGGCCTTCTCCAGGTACCGCTCCGCCTTCAGATGTTTGGCCAACTACCGTTCTAGGGGCTGGGGGACACCTGATTATGCAGACTGCTCTGAAAGAGGCCATGTCAGTAGCCACGGAAAGCACATCAGCGGAGTTGATTCAGATGTCAGTCATAACAGATGTTGAGGGGGAACCATCGCTTGACCGGCCAACTGAGACTTCTCCTACTCCAGCCCAGGCCTCTGTTTCCCTACCTACCCGGACGCATACTCCTACTAAAAGGAAATAGAAAACAAAGTACCTGAGCCCAGACGCCTCAGGTAGCCCCAGACTGGGAATCCTTAATTTCTTCTTTGATGCAGGCCTTTATGGCACTTAGGCCTACAGGCCCTACTCCCACTAGCATCCCTGTGCTAATTCCTAGGCCGGCCTTTGCCTTCTCCCTGGCTTTAACCTCTACTCAGCAAGCAGTTACTCGTGAAGACCCAGACCAGTCTTGGTCCTCCTCTGAAAAATTTGTCTCCTATGTCTCTGCCTCTCCCATAGACTATTACTCAGCTGAAGAGGACTCTATAGAAGGGGACTCCCCCAACTGAGGACTTATCATTTGGGGAGACTATTCCAAAAATTGAGCATTTCAAATGGGATACTTCTTTAGTCTCTGAAACCCAGAAGAGGTACTTTGAGCTTCTACAGCTTGACTCCCCTTCACCTTCAGCCATCCCTCCAGTACTCACAGCTTTCTTGGATGCCTTCACTTCTGTTTCCAAGAACCCAGACTCTCAACCTCCTGCCCCTAAAAGCCCAGATAGGTTTTACAAAAGTCCCTGATGACTACAAGTTCCTAATAAAACCACCCTTGGCCGACCCAGCAGTTATTGTAGTATCCCCAGATAGACAGTCTAGGCAATTGCCTTCTGCTTCCCTACTGCCATCAGATAGACAGCAAAACCATGGCAGAATGGGGGAAAAACGTATACACCTCCTCTACCCTAGCTTTAAGGGCTATAAACTACCAAACACATGGTGAAGTATGCCCTAGACCTGGCTTCTCAGGCCACCACTTTGTTGGCTACCACCCCTGACTGTCCAGTCAAATCTGACATTTCCTCAAAATTGTCCCTGGCCACCCAAGTAGCCAGGCACTATATCCACTGCAGCTATGATGCAGCAGAAGCAGCTGCCAGATCTGCTGCCATTGCATCAGCCTTGGGCAGGTACTCCTGGCTCAGATTACAACCTCTGTCAGACTATTTTAAAGCCAAGATCATGGGTGCTTCCGTGGATAACAACCTTCTGTTTGGCAAAAGTGCTGCAAAACCTTTTAAAAACTTGAAAGAAAAAAGCAATGAACTGCAGAACATTAAGCACTTGCTAGTGTCCCCAGTGCCCAGATACTGCAGGAACTACCCAGCCAAAGCATCCTTTGTCAAAAGGGCCCCTTCAACCTCTCATCCTTCCACTGCCAGACCACGAAGGGGACCTTTGAGAATACCTTATCCCAGACCCCCTCAACCACAACCCCCCAACAAACAGCCCTTTCCAGATAGAGGGGGACCCTCCTCCGCTTGACTGCCTTGCCCAAGTGCCCCATCTGCTCACCTTACCCAATGCCTTGCCTTCTGGAAAACCATCACTACAAATCTGTGGTTTCTTTCCATCATCCAAAATGGATACTGTATTTCCTGCAAATAAAAACCTACACCAATAACGATTCCTTTCCCTCCCAAAAGTCAACTCCCTCTACTTTCTCCCATCCTGCAGGAACTACTCTCCCAAGGAACCATAGAACCAGTTCCTTTTGGACAGGAGAGACTAGTCTTTTACTTCCTCCTTTTCTTAGTCCCAAAAAAGGATGGCCCCTGGCGACCTATCTTGGACCTCTTGTACCTAAACCTGTTTCTATAGGTCCCCTGCTTCAAGATGCTCTCCCTTCAAACTTTTACCCCTCATCCCATCTCAAGTCTTCATGGTCACTCTAGACCTAAAGGATGCATACCTGCACATCCCAGTCAGACCCTCCCACAGGAGGTTCCTGTGCTTCTGTGGGCCCTCTTCTCATTTTCAGTTTACTGCATTGCCTTTTGGCTTGTCTACCGCACCCAGAGTTTTTACCAAGTGCTTAGCCCCAGCCATCGCCCACTGCAGAGCCAAGGGAATACAAATCTACCCTTAACTTGGATGACATTCATTTTGGCCGAATCAGAGTCCACCCTTCTGGCAAATCTCCAATTCACCATGTCCTTACTAAACCTGGGTTTCACCCTCAACCTCCAAAAATTCTCTCTTCTCCCACAACAGGACAACATTTTCCTTGGGTACAGAATCAGAACAGATCTTATGAGATCCTTCTTACCATCAGACAAGGTACAATCCCTCTCCTCCCATTTTCTAAGTCTGTTGATAGAATCTCACCTAACTGCAAGACAATTTCTACAAACTACAGGTGTCATGGCTGCACCATCACCATGCTCCCACTAGCAAGGATGCACATGGGGAAATTCCAGTGGTACTTAAAGAATGTTTGGCCACAGAGCCAACATCCTCTAGACAAGGGCCCATTGGCCCTTTTTTTCAATTATAAAGGAATTCCCAATACTATTCTAGCATGTCCAAAGGTCAGTTGTCAATCTCCTCTCCGGTCCAGCTGGTGAATCTGGGAATCTTGAGGCAATGTTACAACTGCCTCATGTACACAGACAACCCTCTCCTCCTCCCAACAAATTCCAACACATGTGAGAGATGCAACCATATAGCCAAACTGGAGGCCAAGCTCTCTCAACTCAGTACTGGTGTAACCAGTCAGGAGGAGAAGGAAACCACACTCACTACAATTCCAGTCTCACATAGACCTACCATGACAGCAAACCAAACACATAAACACACAAAAACATACTTGGAGGCTCTAAATAAAAATCTGCCTAAGCAGCAGAGACCTCCAAAGTAGACACCCAAGCAACTGCTACCCCAAAACAAAACACGTGCAACACATAGCTCACAAAGCCAGTGTGCTGAACAGTCACAGCCCTTAAGGCTAAACAACACACCTGATACACTTGTAATAGGTGACTCTATAGTCAGGCACACTGACTATAGCTCACTCACCAGGCTGAACAAGGAGAAGGTCACGGTGAGCTGCCTGTCGGGCGCTAGGATCCACCACATAACACAAGCACTCAGGTCACTCCAAGGCAAGTACAAATATGACTCCGTCATCGTCCATGCTGGTGTGAATGACCTGAGACGTACCTCCCTGGACTACATGAAAAGAGACCTAGAGGAGCTCTCTGAGCATGTAGCCCAGGCCGGTATGACCCTGACCTTGAGTAGCATCTTACCCTCACCAAGAATGATGCCACAATATGTAGACAAGATGATTAATTTCAACAATTGGCTTAAGTATTGGTGTCATTCAAAGGGGATCCAATGCCTGTCAGCCTGGGATGACATGCTCGACAAGCCACAATGCTTCGCTAGGGACGGCTTGCACCTGTCACCCCTGGGCTTTCAGATATTGGCAAAGGCTCTTGCCACCCCCATAGTGCCTTTTTTAGGCAAGGCTCAAAAGACAAACCCACCTCCATAGGTATCACAAGGGATAAGAAACTGAGTAATGCTACTCAACGCCAGAAGTCTAAACCTCAAGATGCACGCACTCGAAATTCTCCTTAGCATGGAGAACATCGATATCTGTGCAGTAACAGAAACCTGGCCCCAAAACTTGGACCGAACCACAAAAGGAAGGGGGAGTATCAATATTCGTCAGATACCCACACCTTTAGGTTGGTGGCACAGCACGAAGCATCAGGGACTATCCATGTGCAACTAACAGTGGGTAAAACTGCCTTCCAGTTTATAGCCTGCTACAGACCATCCTCCCAAACCCAGGAACCCCACTTGGCCTTCCTGAGAACACTGGAAAATATGAAGGTCACTCCAAACACCATTATATTGGGCGACTTCAACTACCCAAACATAGACTGGGAGCATTACTCTAGCTCCAACACCCTAGCCCAGAGGTTCCTAGAATTTATAAACTCAAATGCTATGGAACAACTTGTCACCACTCCCACAAGAGGGGAAAACATACTGGACCTGATCATCACCAACATGGGGGCTCTATGCTCCAGACCAGAAGTGTATCCCTCACTGGTAAGATCAGACCATAAACTAATCTCACTGGATATTCACATCCCGACCCCACCCCCTGCCCAAAAAACCACAGTGAAAAACTTTTCTAAAGCAAATTTCACACTCCTCAAAACCGAGGTAGAATCCTTCAAAGTCCCCGGGCCTGTGGAAAATACGGCCCAGACAGCAGAATCCTTTATAAACACATTTTATGAACACCTTCAGGAATGCATGGATCATGCAATCCCAAATGAAACCAAGACCCAATCCTCCAAAGGCAGGCGTCCTGTCTGGTGGACCCCAGCCATAAACAAACTATACAATAGGAGGAAGCTACTACATAGCAAAATCCCAAAAAGGGGAGGCATCTCTGATCAGTATTAGCAAAAAACTACGGGCACTCATAAAATCGTCTAAGGCCAGCTCCGAGAGAAAAATTGCACAGGACACCAAGGATAATCACAAGGCTTTCTTTAGTTATGTTGGAACTTGGGTGGGAATTTCCAGATATGCTCAGAATTAGTCCAAAATGACAAAAAATACACCGAACCCACAGACATTGCCAACATCCTAGCTGACAGGTTCAGCGCAAACTTCTCCTCCCCCTCCCCACCAAAAGGGCAAATATCTATCCCAGCAGAGTGCTGCCCCCCCCCCCCCGACATCTCAGATGCTCAGGTAAGAGCCGCCCTCTCCAAAGCGAAAAACACAGCATCAATGGGACCAGACGGTGTCCTGGGCTGCGTCCTACATGAACTCCAAGAAGAGCTAAACCCAAACATAAAACTACTGTTCAATCTCAGCCTTACTGCAGGATATGTACCCAAAGAGTGGCGTACAGCAACAGTGGTCCCTCTCCACAAAGGTGGTGCCTCAACGGATCCTGGAAACTATCGCCCCTTAAGCCTGACTAGCTTGGTCTGCAAAGCTATGGAAAGGATCATCATGGACCTCATAAATAAAGATATTGGGAACCTACAGACACTGGATCCTACCCAGTTCGGCTTTGTTAAGGTTAGATCCTGCCTCTTAAACCTGGTCGATTTCTTTGAAACAGTCACCAAGGCCATTGACGAGGGGAAGGTGGTCCACACAGCCTACCTGGACTTCACAAAAGCCTTCGATACAATACCCCACTCGGGCATTATAGATGAGCTCACCAGCTTAAATATAAACCCCTGTGTCACTAGATGGGTTGCAAACTGGCTCAAGGACAGAACCCACATGGTTAGAATTGCTGGAGCCATGTCAGACTCCAAACCAGTTACAAGTGGCATCCCACAAGGCTCAGTCCTGGGAACCTCTCTTGTTCAGTATATATTTCTCGGAGGTACAGGCCAACACGGAAGGACTGTGGCTGATCAAGTTCGCAGATGACTGCAAACTAGGCGCCATAATAGACTCTCCAGCCGACGCAAGCATCCTACAAAAGGGCCTCATGGAAACAGACAACTGGTGCCAGAGCCATGGCCTCAAGCTAAACGCCAAAAAGTGCATAGTCATCCCCTTTGGCAAAAACAAAGTGCCCACAAATTACCACATAGGTGGTAATCCATTAAGTACAGAAGAAGTAATTAGGGACCTAGGGACCCAAGTTGATAGCAATCTCTCATTTGAAAACCACTTGGCCAAAGTGGTTAGAAAAACATTTTATATAGCCCACCTAATCATGAAGGGATTCGCATCTAGATCAGGGGAGGTCATCGTGCCTCTTTACTCATCCCTCATCAGGCCCATAATTGAGTACAATGCCCCTTTTGGGATGTACCTTACCAGACACCTGCAGCAACAGGAAAGACCCCAAAAGTACAAAGGGCTCAAACAGATGCCATATGCTGCCCGGTTGAAGAAACTCTAGCTCTACTCAGTGGCATACCACCTGCTCAGAGGCGATCTGTGCCTGACGTATAAAGCCATGTCCAACCCGGAATTAATGGACATGCTGCACCTCAGAAAATCCAAATCCCATCGAGCTACGTGCTCGAGAGACTTGAACCTCAGCACTGAAATAAATAGGACATGCTGGAGGGACAGATTCATAACCCAGAGGCTCCCTTCACTCTGGAATAAAATCCCAGTCCAGGTTAGGCAGAGTCCCTCATTGACTCTCTTCAAGAGGAATCTTGATGAGTGGATGGGAGATCGTAGGTTTACCCCGGGTATCACTTCTGTGTCACTGTTAGACAGAGACACAGTATACTAACCTCGAAAAAGGGCATAGCAAAATTCATTTAAAATGGGTGGCGAAAGCCAAACACACTCTGGCTAGGCTTATAAATGCCCTAGGGCAGATAGCCTAGTATGAACCTATGAACTCATCCCCCTTCTGCCCTGTCTAAAATTAGAGCTGAAGTGGTGGATTCAGCAGGTTTCCAGCAACCAGGGAATTCCTCTGCAGCTCCCTCCCACTTCCAAGTCTGTGCACACAGATGCATCAGACCTAGGATGGGGAGCAACCCTGCAGGGCTGCAGGGTACAACAGTGCTGGTCCCCTGCCCTGCAAAAACAGCACATCATTGTCAGGGAAATGACTGCTGTCCTACTAGCTGTAAAAATCTTCCTTCCCATGCTGCAACCAAGGGTACTCCACATTGTGACAGACAACAGAAGCAAGGAGGGGCAAAGGCATACCAGTTATGTTGGATAACCTTGCAAATCTGGGAAATAGCAGAAAACACAACCTCTCTCTGAAAGCTTCATACATCCCCTCTCAGGAAAACAAGCAAGCGGACTTGCTTAGCAGAACCACCTGTCTGCAACACGAATGGAAGTTGCACAGGGATACCTTCCTACACATAGTCCACCAATGAGGCACACCACAAGTGGATCTGTTTGCCTCCCCCCAGAGCAGAAAACTGAACAAATTTTGCAGCAGGAATCACTCGCCACTAGCTTGGAGAGTGGATGCCTTCAGTTTTTCATGTCAGGGAATGTAACTGTACGCCTTCCATCTAATTCAGAGTGTCGTCCTGAAAATTATGAAGGAACAACCAAATATGTTGCTGATGACTCCCTATTGCCCAAGGCAACACTGGATGTTCATCATGTTACCCTGCTGCAGTCATCACACTCGGGTTATCCTGTCGTCAGGCGGTCCCGCAGTCGGCTGGAATTCCAAAGTCTTGGTCCGGTGTCTGTTGCTGTCGCTTCTTCCCTGACGTCAGTGCGCCCGGGGTAGAAATAATGCAACCGACGCCACTTTCTTCAGTCTTTCTTGCCGCGCGGTGCCCGAAGCAGAAGCAGTTCGCAAGTGCCGGTCGGCCGACTACTGAGATTTTCGAATTCGAATTTCAGACTAAATTCTTCTATAAAGCTAAGTACCCCGTTGGGGAAACTTTTCTTGCCTCAGACCAATGTCAGAAAAAGTTAATAATTGTATTTCTTGTGGGAAGCAAATACCTCATAAGGATTTTTATTCTTATTGCATACCTTGCCTAGGCCCAGACCACGACGACACTTGTCATTTTTGTGCTAGGTTTAATAAGTGTACTATTAAAAGACGCTTTGATTTCGCACCACACTATTTCGGTAAGACCATGCCGTCGGAGCAACCGACTACCGGCGTGCGCAAAAAACGCAAGGGTAAGGACAGACAGCCCAGGCTTAAGCCAGATTCCGAGGCCTCCACTGGCCCGGTCTCCGGTCCTCAGTGAGGCTCCGACGCAGCCCCTGGCTACCGCAGATCTGGAACCCGAGACCGCTTCAGAATTTTTGACGGAATGTACCAGGCCGACGCAGCCATTTAATGCAGGCCCTACCGACGACATTGCTGAAAAAAATGTCGGTGCTTCAGAAACGCCATCGGTTTCTGAAGGCATTTTCAGACCGATGGCGCTCACCATTAAATCGTTTTCTAAGACGAAGACTCCTATTAAATCTAAAAAGACTGCACTTCAGTCCCCTGTTCAAGGCCCCATGCCTAAGAAACAGATGCTCAAAATGGCTGAAGATTTGATCACTTTAATCAGGGGTTCCCAGCCCCCTCCTGACAAAAGGCCTAGACAAGAGGAAGATTATGCATCCTCTGAACAAGTGTCCATTTCTTCAGACTCCTCTGAGGACCAAGATTACTCTTTCTCCCCTTATGAAGATTCTGATGCTGAGGATTCCATTCCCTCAGCTTCTCCTCCTGAAGACTACTCCTTTGGGGAAACTTTACACACTATGAGGGAACATTTTCACTGGGAAGGTCAGGATTACTCTGACTCAAAGAAAAGGCTCAGAGAGTTTCTTTTACGCCCCCAACACAGACCACTTGCCATCCCACCAGTTTGACATTGTGGATGATGTTTACTTAGAATCCAGTTTTAACCCTGATTCTCTTCCTCCTGCTCCAGCTAAGCCTGACAGATATTGAGTGCCTGATTCCCACAAATTTCTTTACAAAAGCCCTGTTGCTGACCCAGAGACCATCTCCCAGGGTCCCAAGGGGGCTAAGGCTTCTATGGCTAAAAACCCTGTACCTTCTGTGAGGGATTCCAGAGCACTAGACAGGTGGGGGAAAAAGGTTTACACCTCAGCCACTCTAGCTATAACGGCACTAAATTGCCAATTTCACATGCTTAAGTATCAGCAATTTCTAATCTCTCAGTTAAAGCAAAAAATGACCACTCTCCCTCAACAGTCTGAATTGAAAGAAATGCAGGATCTGTTGCATGCCACTGAACAGGTGGGCAAACATACCTTACAATGTGGGTTTGATTCTTTGGAGGCCTCCTGCAGAGCAGCTGTCACTGGGTCTGTTATACGTAGGCATGCTTGGTTAAAGGAACAAACTCTACCTGATCATGTTAAAGCAAAACTTCTAGATGCTCCCTTACAGCAGGATGTTCTTTTTGGAGTTAAAACAGAAGTCGTCTTAAAGAAAATGGAGGATAAGGCAAAATCTATGCAGACAGTCAAAGATTTCCTACAGGTACAGCCCCCTCGCTTCAGCAGAAACTGGCCAACAAAAAAATTGGTCCTTTCCAGCTACAGACCGACCACAGTGGGGTAAATACAGACGCCCAAGGAGCAGAGGACAACCACAAGCCCAGTACAAACCTCGCCAGTGGGGCACTACAACACAGAATGGAGGAGAAGACAGGTCCCAATCTACCAGAAGGCAAACTCAATGACTTGCACCTCATCTGGCCAAGCAACACTCTCTTGGCAGCCCCCTTGGGAGGAAAACTCGCACTTTTTTCAGACAACTGGCACATTGTCACAAAGGACAAATGGGTCCTAGACATAATTTTGCGAGGATACAGATTCCATTTTCACACCTTGCCAATGAAAAGAGGAATGCCAAACTTGCCACAAAATCAATGGGCAGAGGCACAAAAACAAATTACAGCTCTCATGGACATGAGAGCCATTCAACTGGTACCTACTCGAGAGCAAGGTCAAGGATTTTACTCAAGACTTTTTCTAGTGCCCAGAAAGGACAATGCCTGGAGACCAATTCTGGACCTTTCAATTCTAAATACCTACTTGCAAGTACCCAAATTCAAGATGCTAACACTACAGCAGCTTCTTCCCATGTTGGGCAAGGAAGCATGGCTAGTAACGTTGGACCTCAAGGAGGCATACCTGCATGTCCCTATCAGACAAAGTTGCAGAAGATACCTCCGTTTCATTGCAGGTTTAACCCATTACCAATTCTCTGCACTGCCCTTTGGCTTATCTACTGTGCCCAGAGGCTTCACAAAATGCCTGGCACCAGTAATTGCATACTGCAGACAAAGAGGAATTAAAATATACCCATACCTGGACGACTGCTTCATCCAAGCAGAAAGCAAGGACATTCTATTACATCATCTGGCTTTTGTGAAACATCTACTAAATTGCCTGGGGTACACAGTAAACGAAAAGAAGTCAAAACTAGTACCCTCACAAAATATGACATTCCTGGGTGCCAGCTTGAATACAACGGCCCAGAAGGCTTATCTGACGCCAGACAAACAACTACAACTGACCCAATATTTCAAAACAATGGCAACAAAGGCCCAATTAACTGCAACAAAAATTCTGCAGGCCTTGGACTTTATGACATCTTGCATACTACTAATACCATTTGCAAAGCTGCATATGAGGAAATTACAGTGGTACCTAAAAATCGTATGGTCTCAACACAGCCACAGCTTGGACACAATGATATCTCTCATTCCCTGCCTACAACAGGAGTTTCTATAGTGGTCACAGGCATGTCACCTCAACAAGGGTCAGCCTTTCACCTTGCCCCCAGCCAGGCAAACTATCACAACAGATGCATCAGATTACGCCTGGGGGGCTCACATGGCAGGACAAGTGCATTCAAGGCGTATGGACTGCAGATCAAAGGAATCTGCACATCAATCAAAAAGAGATGCTAGCTGTACAGAAAGCTCTGACAGCCTTCAAGGATCTATTACATCCAGGACAACTGACAATAAAGACGGACAACACCACAGTAATGTGGTACATAAACAAACAAGGGGGTACCCACTCCTACCCTCTGTGCAGGCAAGCAATGACCTTATGGAACACAGCTCTGGCTTACCAAGTTCAGTTACAAGCTCAATTCCTGCCAGGACAGAAGAATACATTGGCAGGCGACCTCAGCAGAAACATCATGGATCCCCACGAGTGGAAACTAGATCCACAAGTATTTACAATGATGACTCAAAAATGGGGCCTTCCAGACATAGACCTGTTTGCCAGCCCTCAAAACTATCAACTAACAAAATTTTGTACAAGGGCACTTCACCATCAAGCGTGGAAAGTGGACGCACTCTCTTTCAGTTGGAAAAACCTGGCAATATATGCCTTCCCCCCATTGCCTCTCCTCACAAAGGTACTTCTGAAAGTTAAAAAGGAGAGAAAGTCAAAAAGGAGAGACATCGACTGATTCTCATAGCCCCAGACTGGCCGTGCCAGCACTGGTACCCGCTATTGAGGAATATGGCCCACGGCCCACCATGGATATTACCACAAATTTCCCATTTACTCTCAACAAAACAATCAGATTCTCACAGCCAGCTCAAAATCTTAAATCTGGCTGCATAGCAAATCAACTAAGCATCCAGCCAGCTCCTCCTTCCCAAGCAGTTATGGATGTTATTCTGAAAGCTAGGAGGCCAAGCACCAGGAAGGCTTATTCGGACAAATGGAAAAGGTTTTGTGCCTGGAACCATTCTAAAGGCCAAGACACAATTCAGCCTCACATGCCTTACATTCTACAGTATTTAACTGAGATGTTGCACAAAGGACTTTTTCTCCTCCATTAAAATCCATGTTTCAGCTATTTCGGCCCACTACAACACGGAATCCACCCTTATTTTCGCATCCACTTCTAAGGCAGTTCCTCAGAGGGGCAAAAAACATTAGACCCCTGAGGAGAGCACCTACACCAACATGGGACCTCAATTTTGTTCTGGAAAAACTAATGCTACCTCCCTTTGAACCAGCTTTCTCTGCAGATCTTCATTTCCTATCATGGAAGACTGCCCTGCTGCTAGCAATAACTTCAGCTAGAAGAGTCTCAGAGCTACAGGCACTAATGGCAGTGGAACCTTTCCTCATTTTTCATCAAGACAGGGTTTCTCTACAAACTAATCCTTCCTTTATGCCTAAGGTGGTTTCCAGTGTGGCTTTAAATCAAACCATCCACTTACCCACCTTCTTTCCAAATCCATAGAACAAAGGTGAGAGACTCCTGCATTCCTTGGACATTCACAGGCAACTTTGTTACTACTTGGACAAAACTAAGGCTTTCAGAAAATCTGACCAGCTCTTTGTATCCTATGCTACAGCTTCTCAAGGGAAGGCTATATCAAAGCAAACTATTTCCAAATGGATAGGTCATTGCATACGTTTTTGCTACACCCATCATGGAAAACCAGTTCCTGCTACCATTAGGCCCCACTCTACCAGGGCAACAGCTACTTCTGCAGCCTTTCTGAGGGGGGTTCCAACCAAGGAGATTTTGGAAGCTGCAACTTGGAGTTCAGTAAACACCTTTACCAAACACTATCACTTACCACTTTACTCTAAGACCAGGGCGGGCTTCACCACTGCAGTTCTGCAGGGCCTTCTAGCCTCCTCTAACCCTCTAATACCTCCACCCAACCTTAGCTTTTGGGATTCAACCCAAGTGTGATGACTGCAGCAGGGTAACACGATGAACATAGTACAGTTTTGTACCTACCATAAATGTAGATGTTCGAGTGTACACCCTGCTGCAGTCCAGGTTACCCTCCCTCCATCCCCTCTGACCTACTGGCTAAATCTCTTCAATACCTTCCTGATGTATTTGGTTATAGCTGAAGGGATTTTGTGTTTGTGCAAGTTTACTCAATTTGGTACTAATTACTGACCACCTTTTTGGGGGCACCTGACATCTGGGGCAAGAAAAACTGAAGACAGTGGCATCGGTGGCATTATTTATACCCCTGGTGCACTGACGTCAGGGAAGAAGCGACAGCAACCGACGCCAGACCAAGACTTTGGAATTCCAGCCGACTGCGGGGACCGCCTGACGATAGGATAACCCGAGTGTGATGACTGCAGCAGGGTGTACACTCGAACATCTACATTTATGGTAGGTACAAAACTGTACTTTCCTCCTCCTGTTTTCACTAGCCAAGGCCAGTCACCAGAAGTTACCCCACAAGGTGGACCTACTAGCTCAGCAACAGGGATCCCTCCTGCACCCACAACTGTGTTTACTGCATTTAACTCTGTGGGTGATCAAATTTTAATCCCATTTAGACAACACTACTCAGAAGACGTGCTATCAGTCCTGAGTGGAGGCCAGGAAACCCAACTAATAGAAAAAACTACTTGTCTAAATGGCAGAGATTCTCAAAATGGTATTTTATGAGAAACAAAGACCCATTTCTGGCAGATCCTCCACTGGTCCTGAACTATACCTTCAGACTCATTAAGGAGGGACTAGCTTACTCTTCTGTCAAAGTCCATCTTTCAGCCATTTCTGCATGCTTGCCTTTACAGCCTCCTCTTCTTCCCAGACTGGATGTAAAACTTTTCCTGAGAGGGGTCTTGCACATCATACCATCAAAAAAGCCCATACCTCCTCCCTGGGACCTCAACTTTGTGCTGGAAAAGCTTACCCTACCCTCTTTTGAGCCCCGCCAGTACAGCATCTCTTCATATGTGCACATGGAAAACCATCCTATTAGTGGCCATTGCCTCTGCTAGAAGAGTGTCTGAATTACAGGCCCTGATGGCTTGCCCTCCTTACACCACCTTCCACAATGACAGGGTTATCCTACGCACTAACCCCTCCTTTATGCCCAAAGTAGTTAATGAAGTATCCTTAAACCAATCTATTCACCTACCCACCTTATTCCCCTTCCCTACTACCTCCGCAGAGAGGATTCTCCATTCCCTAGATTTACATAGCCAACTGAGATTCTACTTGGACAAAACCAAGTCTTTCAGAAAATCTGACCAACTGTTCATTTCCTTCCGTACCAGGGCCTTGGGTAAGGCAGTCTCCAAACAAACTATCTTCTCCTGGATCAGAAAATCCATCCTTTTTTGCCACTCTCATCATCACAAACCATTGCCTCAAGGAGAGCGAGCGCATTCTACCAGAGGCATGTCTACCTCAGAGGCCTTCATGAAAGGACTAGACACAACTTCCATCATGGAGTCAGCCACCTGGTCCACAGTCCATACCTTCACTAAGCACTACAAGTTGGTCCAGGTCTCTAGAGCCAGAGCAGGATTTGCCAGGGCAATCCTGCAAGGATTCCTAGAATCCTCCACCTCTTCCACCTCTCAACATTCCTCCTAGCTGTGGTACTCTCCCACAGTATAAATATTGCAACATGGGAATAGAAGGGCATAGAATAGTTGTGTAAAATCTTACCATAACCATAGATGTCCTTCTCTTCCAAGTAGCAGTATTCCTTCCCACCCTCCATCCCCCTGATATCCTCTGTCTTCTCTAGTGTATCACCCACTACAGGCCACTTTCTACAGTCCTGAAGGGACATTTGCTTTTGCTTCTCCTTGGTCTTTCTTCTCTGGGCTTCAAGTTCTGATATTTGTGCGTGCCGACTACACATTTATACTCCATGGTTTATGGGCCTACGTGTGATGTCCCATGCACTTACAGCCAGGCTTAAGCTTTTGTATAGGAGCTGACGTCTGGTCGCCTGGGGGTGGGAAATCCCACAGTATGAATACTGCAACATGGAAGAGAAGGACATCTATGGTTATAGTAAGATTTTACACAACTATTCCTTTCATATGACAGAATACCAGCAAACTGTTTTGGATCAGCTGAAGCAAATGCTTTCTTCCCTTGAGGACAAGAACATTTCTAAAGAATTGCTGGACCTTTGCCACTCTAACTGCCAAGTGGCTAGGTATTCCTTACACTGTGGCTACTACACTATGGAGGTCTCCAGCTGAGCTGCAGACACTGGTTCTGTCATTAGAAGGCATGCTTGGCTAGGAGAGCAAACTCTCCATGATTATGTCAAGTCCAACCTTCTGGATGCACCCCTGGACAAGGACTTTTTAGTTGGGCCTAAAGGTGAGGCTGTACTCAAAAAGATGGCAGATAAAGCAAAATCATTGCAGACTGTGAAAGACTTCTCCAAGTTCAGCCTCCTAGGTTTAGTAGGAGCTTTCCCACCAAACACTGGTCCTTTCTCTCTGTCAAAAAGCAGACAGCAGAAACCCAAGAGAGAAAGAACTCAAGACAGCATCAATCACAAAGGCCCAGGTAGTGGCCCTCAACCTCCAGGCAAGGGAGTTCTAGGCCACAAGGTCCTAGCAGAGACCAGCAATGACTCCTTTCTGCCCCTCCCCTTGCCCCCACAAGATTAGGAGGGAAGGATATCACTAATCTTTTAGAATTAAATGGAATTTGTGGGTGCAATACTTGCAGCATAATTCTGAGGCGGAATAATGTTTAAGGGACTGCAGGAATTGAGAAATGTTTGTAATGCTTGAGTAATTGAAAAGAGAGCTTATGTAAACTGCACAGTATCCATTTTTATTTTGTATTGATATATGTGAATGTTACACTATATATATATATATATATATATATATATATATATATATATATATATATATATATGTATGTATATATATATATATATATATGTATATATATATATATATATATATATGTATATATATATATATATATATATATATACATACATAATACATACACACAAGTTAATAAAAATGTAAAAGAAGAAAAAAGAAAACTGAGGATGGAAACGAGTCCCTTCAGGTCCACAAATTCAATCAATATAATTAAAACAAAAGCCACCAGGACTCTGATGGTATAGAACATAAATTTAATCATCAAGCATATAAAACGGATGAGTGCTTTCGGAGAATTCCTTAGTCAAATCACCAGTAGCAAAAACCAAGTCAAATTAATTCATAGCCTTGGCCAATCCAAAGTCAATATTAAGGACAATACCTTCTACTAGTGGATGTCATTGGCTAATAAAAACATGCCCATATCAGTTGAAGTCGTTCAAAATCAACGCTTAAGCCTATGACTTCTCAGCACAGGCTTTAGTGGGAGGAGTGCATTCAGACCAGGCATTTTATGCACTTGTAAATAGACAGTCCATCGAGCTTCTGCCACTTCAGTAGCATTACGTATATTACTTCCTCTCCTATTTAGTTTACAAATTTGTCGCACTAAAAAAGTGAATGTATGGGAGGGATATTTCATCTTTATGTTGAAATAAAGCATTATTCTTATTTCTCAATCTGATGTCGCTTAAATGCTGCAATATGCGATCTTTTAACCTTCTGTTCGTGTTGCCCACATAAAAGCAAGTACAGGGATCACATGTTGCAAGATGTGCTACATTCTCTGTGCAGCAATCTGCATATAATTTAAGTTGACACATCTTCATAGTTAGGGGATGTATAAACATTCTAACATCAGAAATATACTTGCATGCCTTGCAATGCCGACAGCAGAAGGTGCCAGTCCTGTTTGAGCCACCAGAGACATTAATGGAGAATACATTCTTACATAAGGCATTTAAGATTCCTGTTATTCTTAAGAGAATGAAGGCTGTTCAACCACTGATTTGATCATCAGTGCTTAATGTATTCCATTTCTGTCTAATTATGTCTCAGATCCCTCCAGTATCACTACTGTACTTAAGTAGCACTCCCATTCCCGTATGAGATCAACTCTGTTCCTTAATAATAGGGTATCATCAGTCCTTTGGAACCAAGGTCTGCCTTTAGTTCTTCTAAGTGCTTGACCATCATTAACAATAACCTTCACATATTTGTTATTTCCACATTCCTCAAATTTATCAATCAGATTACTTGCTTCATCATTAAAACCCCTTTCATCAGTGCATAGCCTAGGTATCCTAAAGCCTGTGCTGAGAGGTCGTAGGCTTAAGCTTTAATTTTGAATGGCTTCAACCTGATATGGGCATGTGTTTATTAGCCAATGATATCCACTAGTAGAAGGTGTTGTCCTTAATGTTGACTTTGGATTGGCCATGGCTTTCTATTAATTTGACCATGTTTTTGCAAATGATCTGAAGAAAGAATTCTCCGAAAGCACTTATCCGTTTTATATGCACGTTTTAATTTTATTTTGGTTTTTGGTGATTGATTGTTCTATATCATCAGAGTCCTGCTGGTTTTTATTTTATTTATAAAAATGTAAAAGAGATCATTTTATATCTCTGTAGCTGTGACAGTGTTGACTGCACACCTGTGTAAGGCAGTATAAACCAATATGTCAAGGCCCTGGTATTTTCTTGATGCTGTCTCCAGGAGGTCTTAATTAGGTTCATAGGTAGGTACTAGGCTATCGGCCCAAGGGCCTACGTAAGCCTAGCCAGCAAGGTTCCATAGCTTACGCCACCCAAGAAAGTTGTTTTCCTGTGCCGCTGCCCAGCAGAGAGAGAGAAGTGATTCCCGGGGTGTATTTCCCATTTCCCATCCACTCAAGATTTTTCTTGAAGAGTGCTAATGAAGAACTTTGCTTGACATTGATGGGTAGCTTGTTCCAGAGTATAGGAAGTCTCTGGGACAGGAATCTATCCCTCCAGCGTGTCCTGTTTATTGTGGTGACAAGGTTTAGGACCCTATAGCATGTAGCTCGGAGGGATTGGGATTTCTTTAGGTGTAGTATGTCCAACAGCTCTGGGTTTGACATAGCTTTATATGTTAGGCAGAGATCACCTCGGAGTAGGCAATATGCTATGGCGTAAAGCTGGAGTTTTTTGAGGCGGTCAGTGTAGGGCATTTGTTTGAGGCCAGTAATCCTCTTTGTGAGGTACTTCTGTGGCCTTTCCAGCTACTGCAGATGTCTTGAGGTACATTCCAAAAGGGGCATTGTACTCTATAATGGGTCTAATGAGTGACGAGTAGAGGGGAACAATGACCTCTTTTTTCCGGGATGAGAACCCTTTTATGATGTGAGCCACGTAGAAGGACTTCCTGACTACTGTGGCGATGTGACTATCAAAGGGAGAGACTACTGTCCCCCTGGGTCCCAAGGTCTTTTATCACGCATTCGGTGTTAAGTAGATTGCTGCCTATGTGATAGTTCATGGGTACAGAGTTTTTACCAAAGGGGATGACACAGCACTTTTTAGCATTGAGCTTGAGGCCATGGCTCTGACACCAGGCATCTGTCTTAGTGAGGCACTTCTGTAGGATGTCCACATCATTTGGGGACTTGACTATGGCTCCTAGTTTGCAGTCTTCTACGAACTTAGTTAGCCAGAGGCCTTCTGTGTTATCCTGTACTTCAGAGAAGTAGATACCAAACAGGAGAGGTCCCGGGATTGGAACCCTGTGGTACTCCACTTGTCACTGCTTTGAGGTCAGATTTGGAGTCTGCAACTTTTACAGTGTGGGTTCTGTCAGTGAGCCAGTTGGCAACCCATCTTGTGACGTAGGGATTTATACCTAGTTTAGTGAGTTTAGCTATAATTCCAGAATGGGGGATGGTGTCAAAAGCTTTGGTGAGGTCAAGATAGGCTGTGTGAACCACCTTACCCTCATCCACGGCTTTGGTGACTGCCTCAAAGAAGTCGATCAGGTTCAGGAGGCATGACCTGCCTTTCACAAACCCGAACTGGGTGGGATCCGGAGTTTGGAGGTTACCAATGTCTTTGTTTATGAGTTCCATGATAATAAACTTGGGGTGTGAGATTTTAATGCATATTTAAGAAGGGTCAAGATGTCTGACCATTTCTCTTTTCATAGGGTTTGTAGCCAACTCTCAATCATATAAGCCTATGAAGGGTATATTAAAAAATAGAATTTAGTCCGGCTGTAAATTTTTGCTCTTCAGTGTCAATTTATCTGTTCCCTATCAAAAACTCTCTCTTGCATAGTCAATAGTACCCACTTGAACCTGTGAAATTCACTCGGCAGTTGTGTTTCTGAAATGTATCCTTTGTGAAACTGCATTTTCAAACTGATGCCGAAGAGGCTGCCTTCAGATCAAGCACAGTCATTTTTAAGCTATGAGCAATTTTAAACCTTGGTCATATGCATCTCAAGATTGTCCAGCAGCTGATAATTTTAAGCCATACAACTGAAGGCTTGTTACCCTTGAAAAGACATTCAAATGGCATTTTAACTTGTTGATTCAAGTTTTAACACTTGGTAATCCATGTACTGAAGTTGGTACACTTCCTTCTTACTTTGTCCCACTTTATCCCACATCACTGCCTTGTTTCTTTTGCTCATGTTTACTGCAAAAAAGAAAAATGTTTTTCCTCTGTAGTGATGAGAAAATAAAAGCTTTAGTAGTTATAGTTTGATACCCAAGATTAATGCAGCATGACATAGGTTTGTGGGTATAGACGGTCATCTTACCTCCTGTTTCTGTTTAGGCAAAAGAATGCCAGTCGGAGTCCTTCAATACTGCTTTGAATGGAAATGGTGCTTTTGCTTTATTTTTGTGAAAACGTGGGCCTGCAATGGTGCATAACCACCTGTCAAGAACTAAATTACTGTGATACTGCTCTAAAATAAACCAAAAGGAAAATGCTGCTAACACCAGAAAACCCAATCACTGTGTTAATTTTGTGTATTTCTAACCTTTGTAGCCACCTTTGTAGAACCCTGTGGTGTTTTGTCACTGTTCTAGCCATGTTAAACAGCACTTCTGGCACAAGGACAGCTTTATGTTACTCTGTACAGTTCCTTAAAATTACTAAACTGTAAAACTAGAAAACAAATAGGAACCTAGTCATAATAGCAGTAAGGTATTCCCACGAGTTATTTTGATGCGTCAGTTAATCGACTCCTTGGAAGGTTTATCTAGCTCATTAGCATATAACCCCTGGTCATGCCTTATTGCTTTATCAACAGCAATCGTTGATGAAGTTTATCTTGGTGGTCATAAAGATGGAAAAAAAAAACATTAAAACACAGACAACTTGTTTTACAGGACAGTCAAAGAAAGATCTGGGAATTGAGTAAATGGAATTTTATGTTCAAAAGGATCACTGCTGCAGAGTGTGTGTGTGTATATATGTGTGTGTGTGTGTATATATATATATATATATATATATATATATATATATATATATATATATATATTTTTTTTTTTTTTTTGTTCAGACTTTGATCATATGCTAATGTTTGTCTTCTACTTATGTTTCTAGACCAGTTTGGACATCCTCCTAGGTGCTATTTTACTTGCCATAGCAACAACATGAAGCCCAGAACCCATTTGTGAATGGGAAAGAAGCTGCCACACACACACACACACACACACACACACACACACACACACACACACAAAGTGTACCATTAATTACTTTGTATCATTTGCGTGTGCCCAGTGCTTCCAGGCAGCTTTCCTAAACATAGAGGACACCTCTTTTTGTTGGCCTTTCCCATCTGTTATTGTGATTGTATGTTGCATTGCTGATTTATTTATTTTTTTGAAATGGTGTCTCCAGTAAACATGCCAATAGTCAGTTATTTCCTCCTAAAGGTTGCCACCTGCAGTGTTTATTTTGCTTAATATTGCCAGTTGCAAACTACATACAATGTTTTGAGAAGATGATTCTTGAGCTTAAAGATTCGATTGTTGGTTTATAGACCTCTAGTCACAGTTACAAGGACTTCCACTTTTTCACTGCCCAGTGTTCCTTCGCCCAGTACATACGCACTTCCAACACCCCCCCCCCCCCAAACAAAAGTAACAAGATGCATAAGCTTTAAAAGATGGAGAATATCAGAAAGGTGTAATTGCCTAAGAGGAACAGGGTTCATGTAGCCCTAAGTGATCTTTTCAGCCATGCAGATACTTGGATGTGTGGGGTCTGGTAAGGCCTGGGTTCATCTGCACAAGACCTTGTACTTTGCTCTTATATGTCATCTTTTCCTGGAGTTGGATAGCAGGCTTCCAGTTTTAAACACTCACTAGGCTTTCACTTTTACAGATAACAGCCACACACGCTTTCCAGGTATCTACAGATGGTGATCACAGGATGCCCTGCAACTCCTACCATGCCACAGGTGATATCTCCTTTCGGAGCTAGTTCTTGCTAGGATTTTAGTGGACACTATTTCTGAGAGCTGTGTCTGGAGGCTTCAGCTTTGTTTTGATTTACTGACATTTTGCTGAAAGAAACTTGACAGCTTAGAAAAGAATAGTCCCAGCCCCCTTTCAGGGTAAAGGGTTGAGGGCGTTTTATCTAGCGCTTTTCTCTCTTGATTGGAGGGGAGGGTTAGCTTACACAGGTCATTTATAGTTCCTTTTGTGAAGTATGGTTTCTGAGAGAAATGTTTTCTTTTGAGGATATGCTTGAAAATGTCATTGGAGCCATATTTCTGATCACCACTTTCCAGGAAACCTGGATTCAGGAAGAGCATAGATATTTATGCAGGAATTTGACCTTGTAGTCTGTTTGGATGCTTCAGTGGAATGACTTAACCGATTTATAATCCTGTCCCAAAACAGGATGACTTGGTTAAAAGAAGAAAAAAAGCGTACGCTTTAGCCACCATCTGTGCAACAGACATCAACTGCCAGAAGTATGTTCATAGTTGTATACTAGGTTAACAACCACCAGGGCCTTTATAAGCCTAGCCAGTTGTATCCCCTGTGTACCTTGAGTGTTTATTAGGAGGGGAAGTGTTAGGACGTTTCTAGAGGTTATTGGAGGGTATATGTTTGGGCTTTACTGTCTGCCTCTGTCAGAGACATGCAGGCAAAACCTGGAGCAAATTTCCTATTTCCCATCCGTTGTTCAGTGTTATGTTTAAATAGAGTCAGGGATTGCTATTGCTTCACATGGATGAGGAGCCTGTTCCAGAACGTGGTGATCCTCTGAAAAGCATCTTTCTAGCTAACCTGTCTTATTTATGTCACAAGCAAAATTTCAATATTTGGATCTAGTTGTTCTGATGATCACTTTTTTGATGTGCAAAAGGTCCATCAGAGCTGGATCCAAGGATGTCTTGTATACTTTAAGATAATCCATATAAGACAGTGTGTTTATAACCTGCACTTTCTTGGTAAGGAACCTTCCTGGATATTCCACCTGTTGCGTATGTTTGGTCAGGTACGTTCCTAATGGGACATTATACATAATGGTATGTCTGATAAGGGATGAGTAAAGTGGCACTATGACTGTCTTGGATCTGAATACCATTACATTACTTACAAGTTGAAAGAGACCATGATTTTCTTACAACGTTTGCCGCATGTTGATCAAAGGCCAGAATACTGTCTGCATTATGTTCCCAGGTCCCTGACTGCTGGGTCAGTTCTTAGTGTCTTATCGATAGTGTAATTTGCCTGGGTGACAGTTTTCCCAAAAGGCACTTTTAATGCATTGGCATGAGTCATCTGTCTTTGTTGAGTTGCTTTTGTTAGGTGTTAGTGTTATTGGGGGGATCTGATATTTCCCAATTTCCAGTCGTCTTTGAACTTGGTCAGCCAAAAGCCCTTGACATTAACCTTTACCTCCAAGAAGTAGATGCAAAATAGCTTTCCCAGCACGGATCCCTGTGGTATCTCGATGGTGACCGGCCTCTTAGTGGAGGTGGAATCACCAATTCTGACTTTTGGGTCCTGTCTGTGAGCCAGCTGGCAATCTGGCGAGATTTGTAGGTTTCATACCAAGTTTGAGTTTTTCAACTATACCCAAGCAAGGTATTGTATTGAATGCTTTAACCAGGTCCATTTAGGTGGTATGCATCATTTCCCCCTCATCCATTCCCTTGGTTACCTTGTCAAAGAATGATCCATTACAGAGGCAAATTCCAAAACAAGAGGAGGTGGAGGCTCAGGGATATTTTATAAGTTTAACAGGTAAACCCAGTGGGCTCAACTGCCCATTTTCAGGGATGAGTCAGGAGTATTCTTTGTGGTCAAGAAACTTGCTTAGAGTAGACAAGTAGAGGTGCAAGAGCTTTTATCCCTGTACCCATGACGACAGAAGCAGTCCTTTGGAAATCTCACAACCTTAAATGCCCTTCGATTCTTATGTTGCAGTATCCTTACTGTGGGATCCTCTGCTTCAAGTGACCCAAATGTCAGCTCCTATACAAATGCTTTCAGCCTGGTTGCTGTTGGTGCCTGAGACATCATACGTAGGGCCATAAACCAGGGGACCTTAAATGTAACTTCTGCACTCAAACCTCAGAACTTTTCTGCTGCAGTTAAATGTCAGATCAGTTGCTTCGCTCCCCTTTGTTGGGGATTTTTTTTTTTTACTTATTACTTGCTTGATCTTGGTTTGCTGGTTTTTATATTAGCCAATGCCTACTAAGAAGGGTAAATGCCAATGACGGCATCAAATTCCACATAAGGACACCCATAACCGTTGTCTTTTGTCTAGGCTGGGAACATGACCATACCTCCTGCCAATCCTTTGTCCCTAAAACTCTTAGAAGCCGTTTGGCTGCCCTTAACTTGAACTTAGAAAATCAAAGGCTTAAGAAGCTAGCCCTTACAATGGATCTGGAATCTGGCAACCTGACAGAACTGTCAAAGAAAAAGGCCAAAGTTTTGCGGCCTACCACCACTGCCTCTCCATCGTAGGGCACCCCGCCAACTACTGATATAGGGGTTGAGGGACGTCTGCTAAAACCATCTACTTCCATGGCTCCCCTCGAGGTAGCTGTTTCTGAAGTGCCAGCCGGCACGTCTGCGGAGATGTCTCAGATGTCAGTTATTCCCAATGTCAAGGGGGAACCAGGTTCTACCCGATGCCCTTCTGGATCTCTGGAGTCCGAGTCTCTTTCCTTTGCTAAGACCTCAGAATCCAGGCCTACTGTTTCTCCCGAAATGATTCCTTTTAGAAGAAGACAAAAAAAAAAATGTATGCGCCCCCCTCGAAGGACAGTGGTACTGCCAGTTCTTTATTCAGTCCATAATGCAGGCCTTCATGGCCCTTAGGCCTACACCCTCCTCAGCCCCCTCTATTCCAGTACTCCACCCAAGGCCTACTTCTGCTGCCTCACTCCTTGCCTCTATTCTCCAGGAAGAAGAGGAGGCCCTCTCCTCTTGCTCAGAGGAGTCTGTCACTTGTTCATCACAAACAGCCTCCCCCCTGGAATATTATTCTCCAGATGAGGATTCTGTTGAGGGAGATTCTCCTCCAGAGGACAAAACATTTGGTGAAACCATCACTAAGATGAAAGTGTACTTCAAATGGGATACTTCCCAAATGACAGAAGCTCAAAAAAAGATGCTCTGAGTTATTGGAGATTGAATTGCCGTCCCCATCAGCCAATTCCTCCAGTGATCTCTGCATACCTTGATGCATTTGCTTCCTGCTCTAAAAACCCCGACTCTCAGCCACCTGCCCCAAAGAGACCAGACCATTTCTAAAGTGCCTGATGACCACAAATTCCTAGTAAACCCCCCTTGGTGGACCCTGCTTTTATAGCTGTGGCCTCAGATAGACCGTCTAGATTGCTCCCTTCTTTGTCTCTCTTACCTTCAGGTAGACAGTAAAATTATGGATAGTCTGGGCAAGAAGATTTACACCTCCTCCACCCTGGCCTTCACAGCAATTAACTACCAAACACATATGGTAAAATATGCCTTGGACTTGGTATCCCAAGCCTCTACATTTCTGAACTGCCTGCCTGACTCCCGTAACAAAACTGAAGTAACATTTAAGCTATCCCTGGCATCCCAGGTGGCTAGGCACTCCATCAGATGATGCAGTTATGACGCAGCAGAGGCCTCTGCTAGATCAGTTGCAACTGCATCAGTTCTGCATAGATACTCCCGGCTTAGGCTTCAACCACTGCCAGAAGATTCTAAGTCCAAGATCCTAGATGTTTTTTGTGTTTTACTGTTGCAGTCATCACACGTGGGTTATCTGCCTGCAGGTAGCCTTCAGTCGGCCCAAATGCCAGAGACTTATTTCTGCATCGGTTGCTGTCACTCCATGTCTGTTGTCAGGTCGTCAGGGGTATAAAAACAGGCAGCCGACGCCATTACATCAGTCTTTCTTGCCGAGGAGCCCGAAGCAGAAGCAGTTCGCATGAGTGCCGGTCAGCTGCTACCTGAGTTTTCGTTTCCGAATTGAATTATCCTGAAGTCTTCTAAAGCTAAGTACCCCGTTGGGGATCATTATTTCTTGCTCTAACCAATGTCAGAAAAACTTAACAATTGTCTCGCCTGTGGAAAGCAAATACCACACAGATTTCCATTCTTACTGCATCACCTGTTTAGGCCCAGACTACAACGTACCTCGCTGTCGGTTTTGTGCCTTTTTCAACGTCCAAACTATTCATTGTCTGGCCCTTTTTGTCGCTAAATGCTTTCATTCTCGATCTCCATATTCCGAAATGGCTTTAGTAAGCCATCCGACTACCGATCTTCCAAAAATACATAAGGATAAACACAGAGTCGGACCGCACGGTTCCAAAACTGCCGATGATGCTTCCATTAAACTAGTCGCCAGTTCGCCAGTACTCATTGAGGCACTTTCGCAGCCCCTGATGCCCGCTTCAGTGGATTCGCAGGCCAAGACCCATTCGGAATCCGGTATGCCGCAAGATTTCTTCGACTATGAAACCTGTGGATGTCGGAATCTGATATGCCGCAAGATTTCTTCGACTATGAAACCTGTGGATGTCTCTACCTTGGATGGGTCCATAGCCACTGAGCAGGCACCAGCTTCTGAGGAGGTTTTTCACACTACCGATATTCGACACAGACAGACGACTTCTTTCGTATCTTCAGTTCTGTCTAAAACTACCAAGTTTCTAAGGCCTAGAGTACACACTATGCCTGAAAAACCGATGAACCAAACTCATACACCTGCTTCCTTCCCACCACATCAAATGCTTAAAATGGGAGAAGACCTTATGCTGATTAGGGGAAGTCAGCCTTCCCCTGCTAAGAGAAAGAGACCTGTCCCCAGCAGCTTTAACAGCCAGAGTCCAATGACTGAGATATCTGATTATGAAGAGACATGCCTTTATCTGCTTATGAGGATTCAGATGCAAAGGAATCCATTCCCTCTGCTTCTCTTCCAGAGGATTTTTCTTTTGATGAAACCTTACATACTTTGAGAGCATTTCCACTGGGAATGCCAAGACTATCCTCAGTCCAAAAAGAGACTCAGAGAATTTCTAGATTTGTCACAACATAGGCCTTTAGCAATACCCCCAGTCCTGGATGTTGTGGATGATGTCCTCATGGAATCCAGTCTAACTCATGATACCTTACCCCCCCCCCCCCCGCTCCTAGGAAACCAGACCTGTACTACCAAGTTCCTGACACACTCAAATTCCTTTTCAAAAATCCTACTGCTGACACAGAGGTCATCTCCTAGGGGCCTAAAGGTATCAAAGCAACTACAGCTAAGAATCCCACCCCTTCGGACAGAGATTCCAGAGCTTTAGACAGATGGGGTAAGAAAGTATACACCTCTGCAGCTCTCGCCATTAGGGCTTTGAATTGCCAGTTTCACATGCCAAGTACTGGCAACATGTTATGGAACTTAAGCAAAAAATAGCTACCTTTACAGACTGTACAGAAAATGAAGAATTAAAAGAGCTAATGCATTCTGCAAGCCAAGTCCACAAGCATACTTTGCAATGTGGCTTTGACGCCCTAGAAGCATCTTGCAGGGCAGCAGTCACTGGTTCTGTACTGAGAAGGTGAAACGGAAACAGACCCCCCCCCCCCCAGACTACAGTCTCTGGGTGTGCAGAGATCTAAGCAATGGAGTGCCACCACTTCAAAAAGCAGGGAGTGCTAAGCCACCTCCTTATGGAAAGAATTCACAATGACTTCTCAACTCCACTTCCCACCTCTGTCCAACTGCTTGTGCCCCTAGGAGTAAAACTTGTCCATCATGCAAAAAAATGGACTTCCGTCACCAAAGACCGATGGGTCCTCAACATTGTAGTCCAGGGGTACAAATTTTACTTCCACTCGCTGCAAACCCCAAAAGGGTTACCAGATCTTCCTCCAAACCAGTGGGCAGAGGCACAAAACCAAGTTCAGTCTCTGCTCCCTATAAGGGCAATTCAGCCTGTTCCTGCAAAACAGATAGGTCAAGGGTTCTATTCCAGACTTTTCCTGTTACCCAGAAAAGAGGGCACTTGGTGCCCAATCCTAGATCTTCCATTCTAAGCACCTTCTTGGTGGTAACCAATTTCAAAATGCTCACCTTGCAGCAGCTTTTTCCTATGGTGGCCAAAGATGCCTGGTTAGCCACCCTAGACTTAAAAGAAGCCTATCTGCATATCCCTATTAGGGACGCTTGCAGGAAATATCTATGCTTCAGGGCAGGATCTATGCATTATCAGTTCTTTGCAGTTCCCTTTGGCTTATCCACTGCTCCCAGAGTATTCACAAAATGTCTGGCTCCAGCCATTGCCTACTGCAGACAGAGAAAAATTCAGATTTACCCGTACTTGGACGACTGCCTGATTCAGGCAGACAGTCAGGAAATGCTGTTGCAGCACCTGACATTTGTAAAAAAAAAAAAAATCTAACCTTCCTGGGTACACCATCAAGGAAAAGAAATCAAAACCAGTCCCCAGTCAAAAAATTGTATTCCTGGGAGCAAGCTTGGACACCGCATCCCAGATGGCATTCCTTACTCCAGAAAAACAAGCCTATCTGACAGGCTACTTCACTCAAATGGCCACCAGAACCCAGCTATCTGCAAGAGAAATCCTGCAGGCCCTAGGGTTCATGGCCTCATGTATCCCACCAATTCCATATGCCAGACTGTATGTGAGGAAACTTCAATGGTACTTAAAAAGTCTTAGGTGCCAACATCCTCTGGACCTGGAAACTTTCATTCCTATCATACCTTGTCTAAGGACAGAGTTTCTTTGGTGGGCATCAGCATGCAACCACAAGGGACTGCCCTTTACTCAACCCCACGCCACCCAGACCCTAACCACAGATGCATCAGACTATCCCTGGGGGGCACACCTGGACGACAAGTGCATTCAGTGACACTGGAGCCCGTCAAATTCATCTGCACATCAACCAAAAAGAGATGCTATAGCTGTTCAGTATGCTCTAACAGCTTTCAGATCCCTACTCTCACCAGGACCCCTGCTAATAAAAACAGACAACACCACAGTTATGTGGTACATCAACAAGCAGGGGGAAGCCACTGTTACCCACTCTGCAGGCTAGCTATGTTCCTGTGGAACACTGCCTTGGACATGCAGGTCCATCTGCAAGCTCAATTCCTGCCAGGCATACAAAACACACTGGCAGACCTAAGCAGAGATCTCCTAGATCCACACGAGTGGCAGTTAGAGCCCAGCACCTTCAGCCTCCTGATTCAGAAATGGGGGGACTCCAGAGGTGGATCTCTTTGCCTCCCCCTGCAATCAAATCACCAGCTCAGCAAATTCTTCACCAGGGCACCTCACAGCAGGGCCTGGAAAGTGGATGCCCTATCTTTCTAGTGGGTAAACCTCTCAATCTATGCATTTCCCCCTCTGCCCCTTCTCTCAAGAATATTTGCTCAAGATAAGACAGGACAGACCAAGGACAATTCTGATTGCCCCAGGCTGGCCACGCCAGCACTGGTACCCACTCCTGCGCAGCCTGTCACCCGTACCACCCTGGCAACTACCCCAGAGCCTGACCCTGCTCACTCAGCAGGGGGAACAGATCTTGCATCCACACCTGCAAACCCTAAATCTTGCAGCCTGGCTTTTTCCTTGAATTCTCCCTCAGTGACCAGCCTAAGCAAGCAGGTGCTGGATGTCATTCTTGAAGTCAGAAGACCCAGTACAAGGAAATCCTATGCTGACAAGTGGAAAAGGTATTGCTCCTGGATTCAATCTAAACGAGAGGAGACACAACTCTGCCCTCCCTACCTCTAATCCTGGATTACTGGGCAGATCTACTCCACAGAGGCCTTTCCTTCTCCTCCATTAAGATTCATGTATCTGCCATCTCAGCTCAGAGCCATCCCTATTCTCTCTCGCTCTCATCAAACAGTTTTTGAGAGGGGCAAACAACTTAAGGCCACCAAGGAGAGCACCCACCCCTGCTTGGGACCTTAACTTTGTACTGGAAAAACTCACACTACCCCCTTTTGAGCCTGCAGCGTCAGCAGACTTAAAATTCCTCTCTTGGAAAACAGCATTACTCCTGGCCATCGCTTCAGCGGGAAGAGTGTGTGAGCTACAATCACTTGTGGCAGTGGAACCCTTCATTATTTTTCATGCTGACAGGGTCTCCCTCAGGACTAATCCTTCCTTTATGCCCAAAGGAGTGTCCGGCACGGCTCTGAACCAATCTATCCATTTTGCCAACCTTCTTTCCTAATCCTCAAAATAAAGGGGAAAGGATCCTGCATTCCTTGAACGTGCACAGACAGCTCAGATTTTACCTGGATAGGACTAAGCCCATCAGGAAATCTGACCATTTATTACTCAGTTTTGTACCAGAGGCTGAGGGCAAGGCCATTTCTAAACTGTTTCCAAATTGATAGCGCACTGTATCCATTTCTGCAACAAACACCATGGGAAACCAACCCCTCAGGGGTCAGAACACATTCCACTCTGGCAACTTCTACCTCTACAACATTCCTCAGGGGAATCCCTACCAGGGAGATTCTGGAGGCTACTACCTGGAGTTCTGTACACACCTTCACCAAGCATTACTACCTGCCTGTATTTTCCAAATCCAGGGCGGGTTTTGCATGTGCAGTCCTGCAGAGCATTCTAGCCAGCCCAAACACTTCATGACTGCCTCCACCCTTTCTTCAGGTTTCGGGATCATCCCAAGTGTGATGACTGCAGCAGTGAAACACGAAGAACATAGTACAGTTGTGTACACTTACTATAAATGTAGATGTTCGAGTGTATTCACTGTTGCAGTTCTGGTTTCCCTCCCTCCAGCCCCCTGCTCTCTCTTTCTCCTCTCTGTATACTACTCACCCCTTGCAGGGGTATTGGAATTTGTATTTACATTTTACTGGTGGTGATTTCTTCCACCATACCTTAGCTCCCTATTGGGGGGCTCCTGACATTTGGGGCAAGAAAAACTGATGTAATGGCGTCTGCTGCTTGTTTTTATACCCCCTGACGACCTGACGTCAGACCTGGAGCAACAGCAACCAACACAGAAATACTAAGTCTCTGGTATTCGGGCCGACTGAGGGCTACCTGCAGGCAGTTAACCCAAGTGTGATGACTGCAACAGTGAATACTCGAGCATCTACATTTATGGTAAGTGTACACAACTGTACTATGCTTCTCTTGATAATAGCCCTCTGTTTGGTAAGCAGTCTACAGAGCTATTTAAAAATCTTCAAGAAAAGAGCAAAGAGCTGCAGGATATTAAACACCTGCTAGTCTCTCCCATTCCCAAGTACTGTAGAAATTATCCTAAGACATCCTGTGTCAGAAGGGCCCCATGTTCTTCTTGTTTCACTGTTGCAGTCATCACATTTGGGTTATCTGCCTGCAGGTAGCCCTCAGCCAGCCTGAATACCAGAGTCTTGGGATTTCTTCGTCGGATGTTGTCACTTCTTCCATGACGTCAGGTAATAAAACATGCAGCCGATGCCATTACATCAGTCTTTCTTGCCTCGCGGTAGCAGAAGCAGTTCGCAGGTGCCCGTTGGCCAACTCCTGAAATTTCAATTTTTCGAGTTTCAGACCTGAAGTCTTCCCGTTGGGGATCCCTTTTTTTTGCTCTGACCGATGTCAGAAAAAATTAATAATTGTCTTGCCTGTGGAAAGCAAATACCTCAAGAGATTTTCATTCTTACTGCGTCACCTGTTTACGCCCAGACCACGACATCCCTTGCTGTCGGTTTTGTACCTTGTTCAACGCCCTATTAGTCGTCGGGCTATTTTTGTAGCTAAATTCTTTCGCTCTCAATCTCCGTACTCAGAAATGTCTTTGGTAAGCCATCCGACTACCGATCTTCTGAAAAAAACGAAAGGATAAAGTCAGAGACAGACCGCATAGGTCCAAGGCTGCCGATGATGCTACCGTTAAGCTAGTTGCCAGTCCACCGGTACTTAGTGTGGCAGTTTTGCAGCCCCTGATACCCGCTTCTACAGATTCGCAGGCCTCTACGGAGACCCATTCTGAGTCCGGTATGCTGCGTGATGCTTCTTCGACTGGAACCTGCGGATGTCTCTACTTGGATGGGTCCGGAGCCGCTGTGCAGGCACCGGTTTCTGAAGGTGTTTTCAGGCTATCCGATCTTCATATTAAACTGGCGACTTCCTTTCAAACCAAAAATACTGAATTTCTCAGGCCTAAAGTTCGCACTACGCCTAGGAAACCTATGACCTAAGCGCATTCTAAGGCCCACGTGCCACAAAAACAAATGATTAGAATGGCTGAGGACCTCATTACTTTAATTAGGGGAAGTCAGCCTTCCCCCTCAAAAAGACCCAGAACTGATTTTCTTTGATTCTTCTGATCAGGAGTATGATTACTCTGATCCTTCTGATTTCCAAGATATATACCCTTGTCTACCTATGAGGATTCTGATGCAGAGGATTCCATTCCCTCTGTTTCCCCTCCAGAGGATTTTTCCTTTGGTGAAACCCTGCACACCCTTAGAGAACATTTCCGCTGGGAGAGCCAGGACTACTCACAGTCCAAAAAGAGATTCGGGGAATTTTTAAGCTTGCCTCAGCACAGGCCTCTAGCTATCCCTCCTGTTCTGGAAATTGTAGATGTCTGTCTTACCCCTGATACCTTGCCTCCAGCACCCAGTAAACCTGACAGGTACTATAGAGTGCGGATCCAGAGACCATTTCCCAGGGACGTAAAGGTGTTAAGGCTACAACTGCCAAAAATCCTACCCCTTCAGACAGGGAATTCCAGGGCATTAGATAGATGGGGGGGAAAAGGTATACACCTGTGCTACGCTTGCCATTAGGGCTTTAAATTGCCAGTTTCATATGTTAAAGTATCAGCCACATATTATGGAGCTAATTAAACAAAAAAATGTGTTGATTCCTGATTGTGCAGAACACAAAGATTTACAAGAGTTAATGCATTCTACTAACCAAGTTGGTAAACATACTTTGCAATGTGGGTTTGATGCTTTAGAAGCATCTTGCAGGGCTGCTGTCACTGGGTCTGTTCTTGAGACATGCTTGGCTTAAGAACAAAACTTGACAGATCATGTCAAAGCAAAATTACTGGCTGCACCATTAAATCAAGAGTGTCTCTTTGGTAATAAAGCAGAAGTCCTCAAAAGAATGGAGGAGAAAGCTAAATCTATGCAAACTTTTAAGGATTTCTTACAGGTGTAGCCACCTAGATTCAGTAGGCATTGGCCTTCAAAAAACTGGTCTTTTCCAGGCCATCTCAGTCCAAACCCAGGGGCAGCAGACCACCAAGACTTCAGTCTCAGGCTATGCACATATCTGAGCAATGGAGTGCTCCCATGTCCAAAACAGGGAGTAGTAAGCCTCCATCCTTTGGTAAAATTGCACAATGACTTATCCTTAACTCTTGCAAGCCTTGCCCAAGAACTTGCACCTTTAGGAGGAAAACTTGCACTGCATGCCAAAAATTGGAAATACATTACCCAAGACAAATGGGTCTTAAACATCGTTTCCCAGGGATACATATTCCAATTCCAGTCACTCCCATCCGTAAGCAGATGGCCAGACCTACCACCAAACCAGTGGGCAGAGGCCCAAAAGTAAGTACTTTCTCTTCAGTATCAAGGCTATTCAGTCTGTCCCAGCAGAACAAAGGGGACAAGGTTTTTACTCCAGACTGTTTCTGGTCCCCAACAAAGAAAACTCTTGGCATCCTATACTGGATCTGTCTATTCTCAGCACCTTTTTGGTGGTTCCAAAATTCAAAATGTTAACTCTCCAACAGCTGCTTCCTGTGCTAGCCAAGGACTCCTGGCTAGCAGCCCTAGATTTAAAAGAAGCTTATCTGCACATTCCCATAAGGAAATCTTGCAGAAAGTACCTACGCTTCAGGGCAGGCTGTATGCACTATCAGATGTTTCACTGTTGCTGTCATTACATTTGTGTTATCTGCTTGCAGTAGCCCTCACTCGGCCTGATTAACAAAGTCTTGGGTCCTGCGTCGGATGCTGTCCTTTTTTCCTTGACATCAGATCGTCAGGGGTATAAAACATGCAGCCAACGTCATTACACCAGTCTTCCTTGCCGTGCAGTGAACGAAGCAGAAGCAGTTCGCAAGTACCGGTTGTCCGACTCCTGAAATTTTTGTTTTTGTGTTTCAGAACCGAAGTCTTCAACTAAAGCTAAGTACCCCATTGGGGAAATGTTTTCTTGCTCCTTACCGATGGCAGTAAAAGTTAGTAATTGCATTACTTGTGGAAAGCAAGCACCTCACAAAGATTTTCATTCGTACTCTATTCCTTGCCTGGGCCCTGACCACGACGTACCTTGCTGTCAATTTTGTGCTTTATTTAATCAGCGCAATATCCGTTGTTGGTATATTTTTGCCTCTAAATATTTCGGTTCTCTGTTAAATTATCCAGAAATGTCGGTTAGCCATCTGACTACTGGGATTCCGAAAAAACGCAAAGATAAAGATAGAGACAGGCTGCCTAGGTCCAAAGCTGCTGACGATGCTTCTCCTAAGCCAGCCGCCGGTACTCAGTGAGGCGCTTTCACAGCCCCTGATACCCGCTAATTCTGATTCGTAGGCATGTACTTACACCCATTCGGAGTCCGGTATGCCGCGAGATGCTTCAACTGTGGAACCTGCGGATGTCTCTACCTTGGATGGGTCTGGAGCCGCTGTGCAGGCACCGGCTTCTGAGGGTGTATTCAGGCCTACGGACTTGCATATTAAACCAACGCTTCCTTCTTCATTTAGGCCTAAATCTTGAACCATGCCTAAGAAACCGACGCCCAGGCCGCATACTCAGGCTTCTTTGCCTAAAAAACAAATAAGAATGGCTGAAGATCTTATAACTTTAATCAGGGGAAGCCAACCTCCCCCTTCTAAGAGACCTAGGACTGAAGTTGATTCTGATTTTTCTGATTCTTCTGATGATCTGGATTTGCCCTTATCTACTTATGAGGATTCTGATGCAGAGGACTGTATTCCCTCTGCTTCCCCTCCAGGGGATTTTTCTTTTGGTGAAACCTTACATACTCTAAGGGAGCATTTCCACTGGGAATGTCAGGGTTTTTCTGATTCAAAAAAGAGGCTTAGGGAGTTCTTACTCCTGTCTCCGTATAGGCCTTTAGCTATACCTCCTGTACTAGACATTGTTGATGATGCCTTTTCGGAATCTAGTTTGGCCCCTGATTCTTTGCCTCCTGCTCCCAGAAAACCTGATAGAGTTTACAGGGTTCTTGATTCACATAAGTTTCTTTTTAAAAATCCTATTGCGGATCCAGAGACTATTTCACAGGGACCCAAGAGCATTAAGGCTTCTTCTGCTAAAAATCCTACCCCTTCTGATAGAGACTCCAGGGCGCTGGATAGATGGAGTAAGAAGGTTTACACTTCTACAACCTTGGCCATTAGGGCTTTAAGCTGCCAGTTTCATATGTTAAAGTATCAACAACATGTTATTGGGTTGCTTAAACAGAAAATGATATTGATTCCTGATTGTGCTGAAAATAAAGAATTACAGGATTTAATGCATTCTGTTGAAAAGGTTGGTTAAACATACTTTTCAATGTGGATTTGATTCATTAGAGGCCTCTTGCAGGGCTGCTGTTACTGGGTCTGTGCTCAGAAGGCATGCTTGGCTTAAGGAGCAATCTTTGCCTGATCATGTTCAAGCTAAACTGTTGGATGCTCCCTTAAATCAGGACCGCCTGTTTGGCAACAAAGCTGAGGAAGTTCTTAAAAAGATGGAAGATAAAGCGAAATCTATGCAAACTGTTAATGATTTCTTGCAAGTTCAGCCTCCTAGATTTAATAGGCATTGACCTTCTAAGAATTGGTCTTCTCCAGTCCCTTTCAGGTCTTCTCAAGCCAAACCCAGACAGCAGAAACCCTAGATTTCACTCCCAGGGGACACATAAGACTAAGCAATGGGGGATTTCCGCACCCAAATCTGGGAGTAGTAAAACTCCCCCTATGGAAAACTGTCTCAATGACTTGCTTTTAAAACTTCCAAGCACTTCCCGACTGAATGCTCCTTTAGGTAGAAAGATTGGTCTGCAGGCCAAAAACTGGGAACTCGTTACCCAGGACAAATGGGTTTTAAATAGTGTCCCAAGGATACAGATTTCATTTCCACATATTAACACCACCAAGCAGGTGGCCAGATCTACCCCCAAATCAGTGGGCAGAGGCCCAAAATCAAGTACACTCTCTCTCTCAAGGATGATGGGGGCTATTCAGTTGGTACCAGAAGAGGAAAAGGGACAAGGTTTCTATTTGAGGCTTTTCCTGGTACCCAGAAAAGGCAATACATGGCGTCCTATCCTGGACCTTTCTACTCTAAACACCTTTCTGGTGATTCCACAATTCAAGATGCTGACTCTTCACCAGCTGCTTCCTATGCTAGGCAAAGATGCATGGTTGGCAACACTAGACTTAAAAGAAGCATACTTGCACATCCCTATCAGGGAGTCTTGCAGAAGATACCTACACTTCAAAGCAGGCTAAATGCACTATCAGATGTTCGTGTTTCACTGTTGCAGTCATTACACTTGGGTTATCCTGCTGGCAGGCTACCCGCAGTCGGCCTGAATTCCAAAGTCCTGGTCTGGCGTCGGTTGCTGTCGCCTCTTCCCTGACGTCAGTGCGCCAGGGGTATATAAGATGCAGCAGACGCCATTTTATTCAGTCTTTCTTCCTGCGTGGTGCCCGAAGCAAAAGCAATTCGCAAGTGCCGGTCAGCCAACTCCTGAGATTTTCGAAATTGAATTTCAGATTCGAAGTCTTCAATAAAGCTAAGTACCCCATTGGGGAAACTTTTTCTTGCTCCAGACCGATGTCAGTAAAAGTTAACAATTGTATTTCTTGTGGGAAGCAAATACCTCATAAGGATTTTCATTCTTGCTGTATTCCTTGCCTAGGCCCTGACCACGACGTTGCTAGTTGTCGGTTTTGTGATAGATTCAACCAACGCACTATTAAGCGTCTGTTCGATTTTGCTTTACATTACTTTGGCCGAAGGTTTAACTATATAATGCTGTCGGAGCAACTGACGACCGGAGTTTATAAAAAGCACAAGGACAAAGAAAAGGACAGGCATCCGAGGTACAAAACAGACGACAAAGCCTCTTCTAGACCGTTCGCCGGTTCTCAGTGAGGCTCTTTCGCAGCCCCTAACACCCGCTACCTCAGAGCCACAGGCCGCTTCCGACTCCCACGTGGAGACAGCTAGGCCTTTGGAAACTCAAGGTATTGGACCTACGGTAACTGTTACCTCAGATGGGTCTGGAGCCGCTGAGCAGGCATCGGCTTCTGAGGGTGGTTTCAGACCTACACAGCTTACTATCAAGACAACTTCAGCAGCCAAGGCAAAGTCTAAAACAGCTTTAAAGACAAAGAAACAAGTACAGCATACTCCTGGACAGTCATCCATGCCTCAGAAACAGATGCTTAAAATGGCCGAGGACCTAATTACTTTGATCAGGGGTTCCCATCCCCCTCCTGATAAAAGGCCTAGGCAAGACGCTGACTATGACTCCTCTGACCAGGTTTCTGTTTATTCTGATTCCTCTTCAGAGCAGGGATATTCCCTTCCTACCTGTGAGGATTCTGATGCTGAAGAATCTATCCCTTCAGCCTCTCCTCCTGAGGACTACTCTTTTGGGGAAACACTGCACACCATGAGGGAGCATTTCCATTGGGAGAGCCAGGATTATTCAGAATCCAAGAAAAGGCTCAGAGACTTTCTTTTATTGCCTCAGCACAGACCTCTTGCTATCCCTCCTGTGCTAGACATTGTAGATGATGTATTTTCTGAATCCAGGCTGTCTCCTGATTCTTTACCCCCTGCACCAGTTAAGCCAAATAGGTACTACAGGGTTCCAGACTCTCACAAATTTATTTATAAAAACCCTGCTGCTGATCCAGAAACTATTTCTCAGGGTCCCAAAGGGTTCAAGGCTTGCACTGCAAAAAAACTTGTTCCCTCTGATATGGATTCTAGAGCACTGGACAGGTGGGGGGGGGGGGGAGTTTACACCTCTGCTACTTTAGCTGTAAGGGCTTTAAACTGCCAGTTTCACATGCTTAAACATCAACAATACCTACTGTCTTTGTTAAAACAGAAAATGTTGACAAGCTCAATGTCCTGAAAACAAGGAAATGCAGGATTTATTGCATGCAGCTGAACAAGTGGGAAAGCATACTTTGCAATCTGGTTTTGATTCACTAGAGGCCTCTTGCAGGGCTGCAGTTACAGGTTCTGTCATTCGAAGGCGTGCTTGGTTAAAGGAACAGAGTTTACCTGATCATGTTAAAGCAAAATTATTGGATGCTCCATTACAGCATGATACTTTGTTTGGTGTTAAGGCAGAAGAGGTGTTAAAGAAAATGGAGGATAAAGCAAAATCAATGCAGACTATGAAGGATTTCTTACAGGTTCAGCCACCCAGATTTAGCAGGAACTGGCTTTCTAAAAATTGGTCCTTTCCAGTGTCAGACAGGCCACAAAGAGGCAGATACAGACGCCCAAGAGGCAGATCTCAGCCCCAAGACTCATACAGGCCTAAACAATGGGGTGCTACAGCTTCCAAAGGCGGAGAAGACAAATCACAACCATATAGGAAACAGTCGCAGTGACTTCCCACTACCAATGCCAAGCACTTAACTTTTGGCAGCACCCTTGGGGGGAAAACTAGCACTTTTCTCACAAAACGGGCACATTATAACCCAGGACAAATGAGTACTGAATATTGTTTCTCAGGGTTACAGGTTCCACTTTCACACCCTCCCAAGAGCAAAAGGTATGCCAGACCTGCCACACAATCAATGGGCAGAGGCACAAAAACAAATTTCGACTCTCATGGACGAGGGCTATTCAAAAAGTACCACAGCAAGAGCAGGGGCAAGGATTTTACTTGAGAGTTTTCTTGGTACCCAGAAAGGACAAAGCTTGGAGACCAATACTGAACCTGTCTACACTAAATACTTTCCTGGACGTTCCAAAATTCAAAATGTTGACACTGCAGCAACATCTACCCATGCTGGGTAAGAAGGCTTGGCTATTTACTTTGGACCTCAGAGGCATACCTGCATGTCCCAATCAGACAATCTTGCAGAAGATACCTCAGATTCATAGCTGGCTCAATACAGTACCAATTCTCTGCACTGCCCTTTGGCTTATCTACTGCGCCCAGGGTCTTCACAAAATGCCTGGCACCAGTAATTGCATTTTGCAGACAAAAAGGAATTCAAATATACCCCTACTTGGACGACTGCCTTGTTCAAGCAGAGAGCAAGGACATTCTACTAAAGCATCTGGCGTTTGTAAAACGACTACTAGTTTGCCTAGGGTACACAGTAAACAAAAAGAAATCAAAACTAGTGCCCTCTCAAGAGATAATATTCCTGGGTGCAAGCTTAAATACAACTGCCTAGATGGCTTTTCTCACGCCAGACAAACAAAGGCAACTGACTCATTACTTCCAAATGATGGCAACAAAGACCCAGCTACCTGCAAGAAAAATTCTGCAGGCTTTGGGCTTCATGGCATCCTGCATCCTGCTAATTCCATATGCAAGACTGCATATGAGGAAGCTACAATGGTATCTAAAAAGTGTTTGGACTCAACATTGCCACAGCCTGGAAACTATAATTACTCTCATTCCCTGCCTGCAACTTGAGTTTCGATGCTGGGCACTGGCCTGTCACCACAACAAGGGACAGCCATTCACGTCACCCACAGCCAGGCAGATACTAAACAGATGCATCGGATTATGCCTGGGGGGCACACATGGCGGGAAAATGTATTCAGGGCACGTGGCCCGCAGACCAAATGCATCTTCATATCAATCAAAAAGAGATGCTAGCTGTACAGAATGCCCTGACAGCCTTCAAGGATCTACTTCATCCAGGACAACTTTTGCTAAAAACGGACAATATTACAGTCATGTAGTACATAAACAAGCAAGGGGGTACACGTTCCAACCCCCTCTGCAGGCAAGCCATGACTTTGTGGAACACAGCATTGACCTATCAAGTACATCTGCAGGCCCAATTCCTGCCAGGAAAGAAAAATACTCTGGCAGACGAACTAAGCAGAAACCTCATGGACCCTCACGAGTGGAAACTAGATCCCCACAAGTCTTCAGCATGATAACGATTAAATGGGAATGCCCAGACATAGATCTATTTGCCTCCCCTCACAACTGCCAACTACAGAGATTCTGTGCAAGGACTTATCACACGCAAGCATGGAAGGTGGATGCTCTATCATTCAGCTGGAAAACCCTGACAGTTTATGCCTTTCCTCCGCTGCCTGTCCTACCCAAGGTACTCCTAAAGGTCAGACGAGAAGCCAAAAATGATTGCCCCAGACTGGCCATGCCAGCACTGGTACCCAATCCTAAAGAGCTTGTCTCAAGGCCCAGCCTGGGCTTTACCTCAAGTTCCTCGTCTTCTGACCCAACAAAACAGATCCTGCACAGCCAGCTCAGAACCTTAAATCTGGCTGCATGGCAAATATAACCACTCAGAACACACCTCTCTCTAAAGCAGTTATGGATGTCATTTTAGAAGCCAGGAGGCCCAGCATCAGAAAATCTTATGCAGAAAAATGGAAGAGATTCTGTGCTTGGAACCAGGCACAAGGACTTGAACTGCTTGTTCCAAATATTTCTCAGATGTTACAGTACCTAACTGAGATGCTGGACAAAGGCCTATCCCTTCTCATCAATTAAGATACATGCCTCTGCCATTTCAGCTCATTACAATACGGGACCGCCTATTTTTTCACATTCACTGCTAAGACAGTACCTCAGAGGGGCCAAAAACATAAGACCCCCAAGGAGAGCACCGATACCTACATGGGACCTCAACTTTGTCTTAGAAAAGCTCACACTACCTCCTTTTGAGCCAGCCAATACAGCTGAGATAAAATTCTTATGGAAAACTGCTCTGCTCCTAGCAATAATTTCAGCAAGAATAGTCTCAGAGTTACAGGCATTAATGGCAGTGGAACCTTTTATCATTTTCTATCTGGACAGGATTTCTCTACGGACAAAACCCAACATTTATGCCAAAGGTTGTATCCAGTGTGGCTCTTAACCAAACCATTCATTTGCCAACTTTTTATCCAAATCCCCAGAGTGAAGGGGAGAGACTTCTGCACTCTTTGGACATCACAGGCAGCTACGCTTCTACTTGGACAAAACTAAAGCTTTCAGAAAGACCGAGCAACTTTTTGTGCCATATGCTGATCACAAGGAAAGGCCATCTCAAAGTAGACTATTTCAAAATGGACAGGACACTGCATTCGTCTCTGCTATGCACAGCATGGCAAATCAGTGAGTAAGAATATTAGGCCACATTCTACCAGGGCAGCAGCCACCTCAGCAGCCTTTCTCAGAGGAGTACCAACCAAAGAAATTTTGGAGGCTGCAACTTGGAGTTCAGTGCACACTTTCACCCAGCACTACCACTTACGTCTTTACTCTAAATCCAGAGCAGGCTTTGCCATTGCAGTTCTGCAGGGCCTCATAGCCACTCCTAATCCTATTTAGACCCAGCCGCCCAACCTCAGCTTTGGGATTCAACCCAAGTGTAATGACTGCAACAGTGAAACACAATGAACATAGTACAGTTGTGTACCTACCATAAATGTAGATGTTCAAGTGTATTCACTGTTGCAGTCCAGGTTACCCACCCACCATCCCCCTTTCTTTGCTGGGACTTATCTGTACTTCTCTATCCTATACAACCTATGTGCTGTATTTGCTTGTAGATGAAGATATTGTTTATTTTAGTGTGTGTATTTTATAAGCAATGTGTATAGCCTACCTTCTTGGGGGCACCTGACATCTGGGGCAAGAAAAACTGAAGAAAATGGTGTCTGCTGCATCTTATATACCCCTGGCGCACTGACATCAGGGAAGAGGCGACAGCAACTGATGCTTGACCAGGACTTTGGAATTCAGGCCGTATGCAGGTAGCCTGCCAGCAGGATAACCCAAGTGTAATGACTGCAACAGCGAATACACTCAAACATCTACATTTATGGTAGGTACACAACTGTACTTTCTTTGCACTGCCCTTTGGCTTATCTACTGCGCCCAGGGTATTCACAAAGTGCCTAGCTCCAGTCATTGCATTTTGCAGGTAAAGAAATATTCAAATATACTCATACCTGGACGATTGTCTAATTCTGGCAGAAAGCCAGGACATTCTTTTGAATCATCTGGCCTTTGTTCAAAGGGTGCTGGCTTGTCTGGGGTTCACCATAAACGAAAAGAAATCGCACCTAGTCCCCTGACAAATTTTATTCCTGGGAGCAAGCTTGAATGCTACTTCCCAGATGGCTTTCCTCACGCCAGAGAAACGGATTCATTTGACAACCTACTTCCAACAAGTGGCCACAAAAACCCAGCTATCTGCAAGGCAAATACTGCAAGCCTTGGGGTTCATGGCCTCCTGCATTCTTCTAATTCCATATGCAAGGCTGCATATGAGGAAACTACAGTGGTATCTCAAAAGCCTATGGTGTCAACATTCACAGGATCTAGTAGCTATGATTCCTATCCTACCTTGCCAGCGCTTAGAGTTCATTTTGTGGGCAGAGGCCTGGCACCAAAACAGGGGACTACCATTCACACTATCCCCTGCTGCCCAAACCTTAACAGACGCATCAGACTATGCATGGGGGGGGGGGCTCACCTGGTACGGAAGTGCATTCAGGGCAAGTGGAAACCAAGTCAAATGGACCTGCACATAAATCAAAAGGAAATGTTAGCCGTACAGAATGCTCTGACAGCCTTCAAGGACCACTTTCTTCCAGGACACCTAATGGTAAAGACGGACAACACCACTGTCATGTGGTACATAAACAAGCAGGGGGGTACACATTCTTACTCCCTGTGCAGACTAGCCATGGCATTGTGGGAACACAGCCTTGAGCTACTAAGTGAATCTATAAGCTCGGTTCCTGCCAGGAAAACTAAATTCGCTGGCAGACGGACTAAGCAGAAACCTCATGGACCCACACAAGTGAAAACTGGAACCAAGGATTTTCAACATGTTGACAAGCAAATGGGGGAGCCCAGATATATAACTGTTTCCCTCCCCCAGAACCATAATTTGGACAAATTTTGCACAAGGATTCCCCCACAAGCTAGCTTGGAAAGTGGATACTCTATCCTTCAGCTGGAAAAACCTATCAGTTTGCCTTTCCTCCTCTGCCTCTGCTCTCCGAGGTGCTACTTAAGATCAAACAGGACAAGTCAAGGACGATTTTAATTGCACCAGACTGGCCACACCAGCACTGTTACTCCCTCTTGCACAGGGTGTCATGCTTGGCCCCATGGCACCTTCCTCAGACTCCTTCCCTGTTGTCTCAGCAGGAGAACCAGATCCTCCACCCTCAGCTGCAAACCCTGAAACTAGCAGTCTGGCTAATTACCTAATCTCTCCTTTACCATCCCTCAGTAAATCTGTGATGGATATCATTTTAGAGGCAAGGAGGCCTAGTACTAGAAAATCTTATGCTGCAAAATGGAAAAGATTTTGTGCCTGGAATCAATCTCAAGGGATGAGCGCAGCAGTGCCCAGTTTACCTCAGATTCTACAATACTTGACTGAGATGCTTCATAAGGGCTTGTCCTTTTCCTCCATCAAAATTCGTGCCTCAGCCATTTCAGTTCATTGTAGCACAGAGCCTCCCCTATTCTCTCGCCTACTGCTCAAGCAGTTCCTCAGAGGAGCCAAAAATTTAAGGCCATCCAGGAGAGCTCAAACTCCAGCCCTGGGACCTTAACTTTGTCTTGGAAAAACTCACTCTTCCTCCTTTCGTGCCAGCTGCTACTGCACATTTAAAATTCCTTTCCTGAAAAACAGCTTTCCTTTTAGCAATCACTTCTGCAAGAAGGGTATCTGAATTACAGGCCCTTATGGCAGTGGAGCCTTGCATCATCTTTCATGCCGACAGGGTGTCCCTCAAAACCAATCCCTCTTTCATGCCCAAGGTGGTATCCAGTGTGGCTCTTGATCAGTCCATTCCTTTGCCTATCTTCTTTCGTAACCCACAGAACAAAGGGGAATGGATACTGCACTCCTTAGATGTGCACAGACAACTTGGATTCTACTTGGACAGGACTAAACCTCAAAGGAAATCTGAACAACTGCTGGTTGCATTTGCTGCAGGGACAGAGGGGAAAGCTATTTCAAAGCAAACCATTTCAAAATGAATAGGCCACTGCATTCATTTCTGCTATAAGCACTATGGAAAACCTATCCCACAGGGCATCAGACCCCATTCAACCAGGGCTGCATCTACCTCTACAGCCTTTCTCATGGGTGTCCCTACCAGGGACATCCTAGAAGCTGCTACCTGGAGTTGTTCTGTACATACTTTCACCAAGCATTATCATTTGCCAATTTTCTTTAAATCCAGAGCTGGCTTTGCCATTGCAGTCTTGCAGGGCCTTATAGCTGGTCGTAATTCTATTTAAATTCCTCCTCCCAACCTTAGCTTTGGGAATCAACCCAAATGTAATGACTGCAACATTGAAACACGAAAAACATAGTACAGTTGTGTACACTTACCATAAATGTAAATGTTCAAGTGTATTCACTGTTGCAGTCCTGGTTACCTTCCCTCCAGTCCCCTTTCTTCATTTGGCTATACCTCTACTCTCCCTCGCTATGCTCAAAAAGCTTTTTGGTGTATTTGCTTTTTTGTTGGAGGTATATCCTTGTATTTTTAGATTTAATTGCTTTTCATTAGGGGGTCACCTAACATCTGGGGCAAGAAAAAACTGATGTAATGATTTCGGCTGCGTGTTTTATACCCCTGACATCATGGAAGAAGGGACAGCATCCGACGCAGGACCCAAGACTTTAATCAGGCCGACTAAGGGCTACTGCAAGCAGATAACCCAAATGTAATGACTGCAACAAGTGAATACACTCATCTACATTTATGGTAAGTGTACACAACTGTACTTTCTCTGCACTTCCCTTTGGCTTATCTACTACGCCCAGGGTATTCACAAAGTGACTAGTTCCAGCCATTGGACATTGCAGGCAGAGAGGAATTCAAATTTACCCATACTTGGATGATTGTCTGATTCAGGCAGACAGTCAGGAATTGCTACTTCAGCAACTGGCATTTGTAAAGAGACTTTTCACTTCACTGGGGTACACCAACGAAAAGAAATCACAACTGGGTACCCAGGCAACAGATTGCATTCCTGGGAGCAAGTTTGAACACAACTTCCCAGATGGCATTCCTCACTCCAGAGAAACAAATTTATTTGCCAAACTATTTCAATCTAGTGGCCACCAAAGCCTGGCTTTCTGCAAGAAAAATACTGCAAGCCCTAGGGTTCATGGCCTCCTGCATTCTACTAATTCCATATGCAAGACTGCATGTGAGGAAACTTCAGTGGTACCTAAAAAGTCTCTGGTGTCAACATTCTCAGGACCAGGAAACAATGATTCCCATCATTCTTTGCCTAAGGACAGAGTTCCTTTGGTGGGCAGAGGCCTGCAACCACAACAAGGGACTCCCTTTCATTTTACCCCCTGCCACCCAAACCCTAACAGACGCATCAGACTATGCATGGGGGGGCTCACATGACAAGGCAGTGCATTCAGGGCAAATGGAACCCAAAGCAAATGCACCTGCATATCATTCAAAAAGAAATGTTACCTGTGCAGAATGCTCTGACAGCCTTCAAGGGCCTTATTCTTCCAGGACAACTATTGGTAAAGACAGACAACACCATAGTTATGTGGTACATAAACAAGCAGAGGGGAACCCATTCCTACTCACTCTGCAGACTAGCCATGGCTCTGTGGAACACAGCCTTGAGCAACCAAGTGCACTTTCAAGCTCAGTTCCTGCCAGGCAAACTAAATTCACTGGCAGACTACTTGAGCAGAAATCTCATGGATCCACATGAGTGGAAACTGGAACCCAAAATATTCAAGCTTTTGAGGAACAGACGGGGAGGGGGCACCAGAGGTGGACCTTTTTGCTTCCCCTCATAACTATCAGTTGAGCAAATATTGCACCAGAACTGCCCACAACCAAGCTTGGTAAGTGGATGCCCTGTCCTTCACCTGGGAAAGCCTCTCAGTCTATGCCTTTCCCCCTCTGCCACCCCTTTCGAAGGTTCTACTAAAAATCAAACAGGACAAGCCAAGGGCAATCCTGATTGCGCCAGACTGGCCATGCCAGCACTGGTACCCTCTTTTCCGCAGTGTGATAGTGCTACAACCATGGTACCTGCCTCAGACTCCTTCCCTGCTGTCCCAGTAGGCAGGCCAGATTCTGCATCCTCAGCTACAGACCCTGAAACCTTGCAACCTGGCTAATCTCCTGAATTCAACACCAGCGAACCTCAGCAAGCAGGGGCTGGATGTCATTCTTGAGGCAAGGAGGCCTAGTACTAGAAAATCCTATTCGGAAAAATGGAAAAGATACTCTTCCTGGAGCCAGTCTTAGGGAATGGGCACAACTGTGCCCAGCTTACCTCATATACTAGATTACTCAACAGAAATGCACCACAAAGGCCTATCCTTCTCTTCAGTTAAGATCCATGCCTCTACCATCTCAGCTCATTATAATACTGAGCCACCCCTCTTCTCTCATCCTCTGGTAAACCAGTTCCTGAGAGGAGCCAAAAATTTAAGACCCCCCCCCACTCCAGCCTGGGACCTTAACTTTGTATTAGAAAAGCTCACACGTCCGCCCTTTGAACCTGCGGCCACAGCAGAGTTAAAATTCCTCTCGTGGAAAACAGCTTTACTTCTAGCCATCACTTCAGCAAGAAGAGTGTCTGAATTGCAGGCCCTTATGGCAGTGGAACCCTTCATTATCTTCCATGCAGACAGGGTTTCCTTCAGGGCTAACCTATCCTTTATGCCCAAGGTGGTGTCTAGTGTAGCTTTAAACCAGTCCATTCATTTGCCAACCTTTTTTCCTAATCCTCAGAATAAAGGGGAAAGGATCCTGCATTCCCTGGACGTGCACAGGCAGCTTAGGTTCTATCTGGACAAGACTAAACCTCTCAGAAAATCTGACCAGCTGCTAGTCAGCTTTGCTGCAGGGGCAGAGGGCAAGGCCATTTCAAAGCAAACCATTTCTAAATGGATAGCACATTGTATCAATTTCTGCCACAAACACCATGGGAAACCCACCCCGCAGGGGATCAGAACTCATTCCACTAGGGCTACATCTATTTCTACAGCATTTTTTAGGGGAGTTCCTACCAGGGACATATTGGAAGCTGCAACCTGGAGCTCTCTACACACTTTCACCAAGCACTACCACTTGCCTATATTTTCTAAATCCAGAGCTGGATTTGCCACAGCAGTCTTACAGGGCCTGATTGCCTGCCCTAATAATTCATAACTACCTCCACCCTTCCTTCGCTTTGGGAATCAACCCAAATGTGATGACTGCACCAGTGAAACACGAAGAACATAGTACAATTGTGTACACTTACCATGACTGCAGATGCTGGGAGTGTATTCACTGTTGCAGTCCTGGTTACCCTCCCTCCAGCCCCCCCCCCGACTTCTCTTGTTTTCTTTCCTATCCTTTTTGTGTGGCATATCTTGTATCATTGGTATTCGTTTTTTGCTGGGGGTATTGCATACCAGGTAATTGCTTCCTATTTTTGGGGCACCTGACATCTGGGGCAAAAAAAACTGATGTAATGGCGTCTGCTGCATGTTTTATACCCCTGACGTCATGGAAGAAGCGACAGCATCCGATGCAGAAATCCCAAGACTCTGGTATTCATGCCGGCTGAGGGCTACCTGCAGGCAGATAACCCAAATGTGATGACTGCAACAGTGAATACACTCAAACATCTACATTTATGGAAAGTGTACACAACTGTACTTTCTACGACCACCCCTTCCTCTAGCAGGCATAGGAATGGGACTAGGAGGCAACCTTCTTCAAGGAGCATCTCTTCTCATCCAGCCCAAAGATGGTCATTTCAGGCCAAAAATAATGGCAACAATATGCAACTGCCTTGCCCACCTCCTCCTTTTTTCCCCATCTCTCTCACTGACTGCCCCTTGTGAAAAAAAATCACCAAAGACCACTAGGTGCTGGCAGTAGTGGAAAAAGGTATTTCCTATCCTGGCAGGAAAGACCCACCCCACAGGGCATTCCTTTCCCACCCAAAAATCAGCTTCACCTAATTCCCTACATTATCCAGGATCTACGGGCACAAGACACCATAGAACCCATCCCATTAGGACAAGAAGGAAAAGGTTTTTACTCCAGACTTTTCCTAGTTCCAAAAAAGAATGGACCATAGATACCAGTCCTGGACTTATCCTTTTAAATTTTTTTTCTAAAAGTCCCCTCTTTCAGAATGCTGTCCATACAGGCCCTGCTTCCACCATTTCCACCATAAGTATTCATGGCCACTTAGGGACCTGAAGGAGGCTTACCTCCACATCCACATAAACCCAAACCACAAGAAATACTTGTGATTTGCTGGGCCTTGCTCTCATTTTCAGTTTACTGCCTTCCCCTTTGGTTTGCCCACTGCACCAAGGGTTTTCACCAAATGCCTATCTCCCGCCATAGCCTTTTGCAGGACAAAGGGAATTCAGATCTATCCCTACCTAGATGATATTTTGATTCTTGCAGAAAAAGAGACACTCAAAAGTAAACTCCAGTTCTCAATATCCCTGCTTCAGAGACTAGGTTTCACGGTGAACCTCCCCAAGTCATCCCTATCCCCAGAACAAGACAAAGTCTTCCTGGGGTGCAGGATTCGGACAGAAGTAATGAGGGCATTTTTACCCCCAAGACAAAGTAATTTCCCTGACAAACCATTTCCAAGGCCTCCTCCAGATAGGCCAGCTGTCAGTAAGACAGTTTATGCATCTCCAGTGTTTTATGGCAGTCCCCATCCCTATGCATCCCCTAGTCAGGAAGCACTTGAAGCTACAGTAATATTTAAAGAACATATGGTCCCAGCACAGCCACCCTGTAGACTTCCAAATACCCTTTCTACCTTGTCTATAAACAGAACTAAAGTGGTGGATACAACAGTTTCAAAGGATTCCAGGGCTACCCCTCCCCACACACACACTCACCAGCTCAACATAGTCACACAGATGTATCGGATCTGGGCTGGGGCGCTACCGTGAAGGGACTCAAGGTACAAGCACCTTGGCATGCATCCCTGTTGAGGAAGCATGTCAGTATCAGGGAAATGACAGTGGTTCATTTAGCACTGAAGGCTTTTCTCCCTGTCCTTCAGCCAGGCCCTCTGCTAGTCTTTACTGACAATGCCACTGTCATGTTGTACATCAACAAACGAGGGTGGACCAGGTCCTACTTTCTATGCAGACTGGCAATGCAAATTTGGGAATTAGCCTCACAGAACAACTTATCCCTACAGACAACATACATCCCTTCCTGGGACAGCCTTCAGGCAGTTGCTCTAAGCAGATCATTCTCTCTACATCATGAGTGGATTTTGCACAGGGAAGTTTTCATAGACACTGTCTACTGATTGGGTACACCACATATAGATCTGTTTGCCTCCCCCTAGAACAGACAACTGACAAAATTCTGTACCAAACACCTATCCCCTAGCTTGGAGAGTGGATGCCTTCACCATCTCATGGAAGGAACGGTTTCTGTATGTCTTTCTGCCTTTCCCTCTCATTCAGAAAGTCCTCCTGAAGATCAGGAGAGACATGCCAAAAATCTTGCTGGTGACTCCCTACTGGCCAAGTCAGCGTTGGTTCCCCCTTCTACAATCCCTCGCCAAAGGCAGTCATCACACGTTACCTCACAAGGTGGACCTACTCGCACAACAGAAGGGGACTCATCCATCCACACCTAGAGATGCTGAGTCTAACTCTCTGGGTGATAAACTTCTAGTACCCTTCAGACACTGCTACACAGAGGACGTGCTTTCTATCCTTCAGGAGGCCAGGAAACCTAACACAAGGAGGTCTGCATATCTAAATTGGACAGATTCTCCAAATGGTGCCTGCAAAGATATAAGGACCCCCTTTTAGCACATCTACCTTTAGTCTTAGCTTGTGTGCAAGCTGATTAAAGCAGATCTGTCATACTCTTCAGTGAAAGTGCACTTGTCTGCTATCTCTGCCTGCCTACCCCTGGAACCTCCCTTACTCTCTAGGTTGGATGTTAAATTGTTGTTAAAAGGGGTTTTGCACATAAGACCACCCAGAAAGCCAACCCCACCACCCTGGGACTTAAATTATGTCCTGGAGAAACCTACACTAACTGTTTGAACCAGCCACTTTTGCATCCCTGCAGATGTGCACATGGAAAACAGTTTTACTGGTAGCCCTCACTTAAGCAAGAAGGGTATCAGAGTTACAGGCACTCGAGGCATGCCCATCTTACACGGTCTTCCATAACGACAGGGTGGCCCTGTGCACCAGTTCTTCCTTTATTTTATTTATTCTACAGTTTGTTTACCAGGATAGTCCATTGGGCCAAGAAGAGAGAGTTTTCAATGGAGTCCCAGGGAGAAAAGCTCCATGAACAACAATATAATATGAAGACAATGCATTTACATTTATGTAATACTATTGAAGAATGATGGTATTACCCAATATGACAAAAAATCCACGATTGCAGTGAAAACAGTCAGAAAAGCAAGAGATAAAATTACACACACATAAGTCAATTAACATAAGAAACATCCACTGGTGCATATTCTTAGATTTGTTAGTGTGAATTAATACAGGGTTGACATTAGTTTTACATGAAATCTTAAAGTAGGTAAGGGGATAAGAGGTGTTAATTGTTGAATGTAAGTGTGGGACAATAAGAAAAAAAAAAGTAGAGCAAGTGTAGGAGTAAATGAGAAAAATGAAGATGGTAGTAGTCGGAGAAGCTCAGTATGATGAAGAGAAGAGAGAAGTAAAGGAGTGTGAGAAATGGGGAAAAAGAGGCGAGTCGTGGGATGAGAGCAGGAACATTCCGAGAGGGTTTTGAGATGGGAATGAAGTAGGGTCTGAAAGGTAGAGTGGTCGTGTGTAGTACGAATAAGAGGTGGCATGGAGTTCAAGAGACGAGCTAGGGAAAAGGGTAGTAGGTGTTTTCCTGGAGGATGAGCAGGCTTGTGCAATTCAAGCAAATTCTAGTTATTGGATCTTAGAAGTCTGTTGGGTAGGTGCATTTTGAAGGAGGAGGCAAGGAAAGGGCAGATGGTCGGATCAAAGATGAGTTTATGGGCATGAGTAAGTTGAATGTAGGTAAGATGGTTGGGAAGTTCGAGCCAATTTAATTTGTGTAGGGCATTGCAGTGGTGAGAGGAGGATTTATGGCGGTTAGTTTGTCTCTTTCGGCTTTTCCTGGTTAGGGGTCGCCACAGCGGAATTCCGGTCCGCTAGCGATTGGCAGTTGATTTTTACGTACCGGCTTGCCAAGCCTGATGCACAACCTTCAACAAAGGTACGCCCATTCACGCATGTCTCCACGCAGAAGACGCTCTAGCTGAGAATCGAACCAGACAGCGTCTTACTGTGAGGCGACAACGCTACCGCAGCACCACACTGTGGCCGGTAGTAAACTTAGAAATTTTGTTATAACAGGAGGATAGCTTTGTTTTTAGAGAAGATTGAAGGTTGGTAAGAAGATGGGGCACCATATAGGAGAGATGGGATGAGGAAGGTGTTAGAGAGTACAAGTTTAGTAGTGGGAGTGATATAGAGGTTATGGTGGTAGAGCATACCTAGTTTCTGGTAGGTTTTCTTTATATCGATTAATAGGTAGGTATCAAATTTTAACTGTTCCTCAAGGACTCCTAGAAGCTTTACATGGGAGGCTACCTAGAAAGAGGTATTGTTTTGACTAGTAATGGAGAATGAGTTCTTGTCTATAATGGTACTTTTTGAAGGGGAAAATAATTTTAGTTTTTGATGTTGATATGTGGTTGTCTATCATCCAATGTTCGGTATAAGAGAAAGCATCCTGAGTTAGTTTTAAGAGAGTGGAGGTGGAAGTGGCGGAATAGATGATCATAGAGTCATCTGCATATTGAATCAGTTTAGCCCTAGGAATGTTTTGGTGGAAGTCATTTATGAAAATGTTGAACAGTAGAGGACCCAGTATGGAACCCTCAAGTACACCTGTCTGTGTATTAAGGAAGAGGAGGTGGCTTTTTTCCATTTGACAGCTTGTCTGTCAGAGTGGTAACTAGAAAACCAGTTGACAGAAGAGTGGGATAGGTTTAGATTAGAGAGCTGTGCTAGGAGAAGGTTATGGGAGATAGTGTCAAAGGCCTTGGATAAGTCCAGAAGTAGGGTGGACACTAGACAGCCGGAATACCGGGCTTAGTTGATGGTTTTGAAGAAGGAGAGGAGAGCGGTTGTGGTACTGTGGCCAGGTCTAAAACCATGTGTGGGGGTAAGTAGGTGGTTGTCTGTAAGGTAGAGTAGAAGTTGAATGTGGATACACTTTTCTAGAACTCCAATAACCAGAATTTGCTTGAACTGCACAAGCCTGCTCGTCCTCCAGGCAAACTCCTTCATGCCCAAAGTGGCCAATGAACTATCACTAAATCAGTCCATTTACTTGCCAATCTTTTTTCCTCTCCCCAGAATGACAGTGAGAGTACACTACACTCCCTGGATGTTCACAGGCAGTTAAGATTTTATCTGGACAAAACCAAAACTCAGTTTCCTTCCACCCCAGAGCCCTGGGCAAGGCAGTCTCCAAACAAGCTATTTCCTGTTGGATCAGGAAAACCATCTGATGTCCTCCTAGTCCTATGTTGCAGTATTCATACTGTGGGATTTTCCGCTTAAGGGGACCCAGCGTTGGCTCCTATACAAAAGCTTAAGCCTGGCTGCTGTAGGTGCGTTGGATGCCACATGCAGGGCCATAAACCAGGGACTATAAATGTGACGCCTGCACACACAGATCTCAAAGTTTCAGCCGCAGATGACGTAACTTAGACTGTTTCGCTCCTACGACCAAAGACTTCTAAAGATAAGTAGCCCATTGGGGATTTTTTCTCTTGCGTACGCTTGAGTTTGGTTGCTGTAGATTCCCCTGAGAAAAAGAGCAAATGTAACTGCGGGCATTAGATACCGCACAAAGATTCTCATGACTGGTGTGTGTTTTGCTTAGGAAAGGAGCACAACCATAAGGCCTATCCCATTTGTCAGTCCTACGTGCTAAACACTCTCCGCAGCAGACTAGCAGTGCTTAATGTGTGTCTGGAAAATAAGACTAAAATGCCTCATTCTCAGGACGGATCCCAAGTTGGCCAACTAAGCTGAACAACCGAGGAAGGCCAAGGTTTCCAGGCCTCCTTCCGATGCTGCTCCGCTATCGGATGTCCTGCCGACTACAGATACAGATTCATAGATTGGTACTAGGCTAACTGCCCTTGTGGGCCATTTTCAGCCTAGCCAGTTACCCCATGTGAGAATCAAACCCTACACCTTGTGTTTGTAAGGTAAACACCTTAACCATTGTGCCAACATCCCACCCAAGGAGCCAAGGGACTCCCGATTACTCCATCAGCTTCAATGGTTCCGCTGGCAGAGGCCATTTCGACAGCCACAGAAAGCATGTCCGCTGAGTTAACCCAGACGCCAGCTATAACCAACATTGAGGGGGAACCAACAATTGCTCCTGTGCCAGACCAGGCCTCTGTCGCAAAGCCTTCCCCTAAGCCTACGCCAACTAAGAAAAAACAAGAGACTAAGCCTTTGAGCCCCACGCTTCAGGTATCCCCAGATCGGCATTAGTTTACCAACTTATTAATGTAGGCAGTCATGGCTCTTAGGCCCTCCAGCCCTGCACCTTCCAACATTTGTGTGCTGATGTCCAGGCCAGCCTCTGCTTCCTCCCTACCTTTAACCACTACACATCAGGTAGAAGAACCAGAACAGTCCTACTCCTCTTACGAAGAATCCACATCCTTTGTCTTTCAGATTGCTTTTGCTGTGGATTATTACTCCCCAGATGACTCTTTTGAAGGAAACTCCCCACCAGAGGACATTACGAGGAAACTATCACAAAAATGCAGGACTACTTCAAGTGGGATACTGCCTTAATGTCAGATACCCAGAAAAGATATTTTGAACTGCTGCAACGAGTCACCTTCCCCTTCAGTTATTCCTTCAGTGCTTCCAGCTTTCCTGGATGCCTTAAACTCTATTTCCAAAAACCCAGATTCCAACCTCCTGCCCCTAAAAGGCCAGATAGATTTTACAGAGTGCCTGATGACCACAAATTTCTGGTGAAACCACCTCTGGCAGACCAGTAGTCTTTGCTGTGTCTCCAGACAGACAGGATAGGCAGTTACCCTCTGCTTCACTTTTGCCAACAGACAGCAAAATCATGGACAGAATAGGTAAAAAGATATACACCTCCTCCACCCTGGCCTTCAGGGTTAACTAACAAACCCCCATGGTTAAATGGGCCCTGGACCTGGTCTCCCAGGCTGCCACCTTGCTGTCCTCTTCCCCAGACTGTCCAAACAAAGCTGACATTGCATGAAAGCTATCTCTAGCTACACAAGTAGCCAGACAGTCTTATCAGATGCAGCTACAATGTAGCAAAGGCTTCAGCCAGGGCTGCTGCCTCTGCATCTGCCTTATGCAGATAATCATGGCTCCGCTTACAGCCTCTACCAGAGGATTTCAAATAAAATATCATGGATGTTCCTCTGGACCACAACCTTTTATTTGGGAAAAACTCAGAAGACCTTTTCAAAAAACTTGAGAAAAGCAAAGAACTACAAGACATTAAGCATCTGCTGGTGTCCCCTTCCCCAGATATAGGAACTACACAGCTAAACAATCTTTTGTCAGACAGACTCCTGTGTCACACCCTCCCTCCTCAAGGCCCTACAGGGCATCCAGGAGAGACGGCCTTACTCCAGACCCCCCCCACCTCTCAGCCACCAGCCAAGCAGCCCTTTCCAGACAGAGTGGGCCCCTTTCAAGCGTGACTGCCTTGCTCAACTGCCTCTGTCTGCCCCCCTTACCCCCACTGCCTCCCCTTCTGGAAATCCATTACAGCAGCTCTTTGGGTTCTCTCTATCATCCAAAAGGGACGCTTCCTATCCTGGAAAGAAAGACCAAAACTAAAAAGAATCCATTTCCCTCCCAGAAATCAGCTTCATCTGTTCCGTCCCATTCTGGAAGAACTCCTGACTCAAGGAACTATAGAGCCAGTTCCCTCAGGACAGGAAAGACAAGGCTTCTATTCCCATCTTTTCCTAGTTCCAAAAAAGGATGGTCCTTGGAGACCAATCCTAGACTTGTCGTATCTGAACCTCTTCCTGAACGTTCCCTCCTTCATGATGCTTTCCCTTCAAATCCTCCTACCCCTCATCCCCTCACAAGCCTTCATGGTCATCCTGGACCTAAAGGATGCTTACCTACACATTTCTGTCAAGCCATCCCACAGGAAATTTCTGCACTTCACTGGCCTCTGTTCACACTTTCAGTTTACAGCCTTGCCTTTGGCTTGTCTGCGGCTCCCCAGAGTCTTTACAAAGTGCTTGGCCCCAGTCATTGCCTACTGCAGAACCAAGGGAATCCAAATCTACTCTTATCTGGATGACATTCTCATCCTGGCCGAATCAAAGTCCACCCTACAGACGCATCTCAAGTTTACCATGACCTTCCTCCACAACTTGGGATTCACCCTAAACCTTCAGAAATCCTCTCTTCATCCTCAACAGGACAAAGTATTCCTAGAATGCAGGATCAGGACAGACCTGATGAGATCTTTTCTCACCAAACAAAGTGCAGTCTCTCTCCTTCCATTTTCAAAGCCTACTTTCAAAATCTCATTTCTCTACAAGACAATTTCTGCAAGTCCTAGCTCTCATGGCAGCTACTGTTCCCATTAGTCAGGATGCACATGAGAAGATTCCAATGGTACCTAAAGAATGTGTGCTCTCAGAACCAACATCCACTAGACAGACTTATTCCCCTTCTGTCCTGCTTAAAAACAGAACTGAAGTGGTGGATCCTGCAAACCAGACAGAACCAGGGCATTCCTCTTCAATTACCACCCCCCCCCCCACACTACTCAATCCATGCACACAGATGCATCAGACCTAGGTTGAGGGGCAACACTAAAGGACTTCAGGGTACAACAGTGTTGAATCCCTGCCCTGCAAAGGCAACATATCCGTGTCAGAGAAATGACTGCAGTATTGCTGGCTGTGAGAGCTTTCCTTCCCATCTTGCAACCAGGGCTGTTCCATATTGTGACATACAACACTACTGTCACGTGGTACCTCAACAAACAAGGATGGAAAAAGGCATTACCAGCTATGTCTGATAACCCTACATATCTGGGATCTAGCAGCAAATCGCAACTTTTTCCTGTAGACCTTTTATATCCCCCCTCAGGAAAACAAACAAGCAGACTTAATCAGCAGAACATCTTCTCTACAACACGAATGGATGTTGCACAGGGAAGCCTTCTTAGACATTGTCCACCAGTGGGGCACACCTCGTGAATTGTTTGCCCCCCCCCCCCCCAGAACAGACAACTGCTGTACCAGGGCTCACACTCCACTAGCTAGCCTGGAGGGTGAATGCTTTCAGCTTTGCATGGAAGGGAATGTTCCTATGTGTTTCCTCCCTTCCCTCTGATGCAGAAGGTCCTACTGAAGATCAAGAAGGGCCAAGCAAAAATCTTGCTGGTGACTCCCTATTGGCCAAGGCAACACTGGTTCCCCCTTCTCTGCCTAGCAAAGGGCAATCACCACAAGTTGCCCCACAAGGTGGACCTACTCACACAGAAGGGATCTGTCATTCACCCACAGTTACTTTTGTTGCATCTAACTCTTTGGGTGATCAATTTCTGATCCCTTTCAGACAACATTGCTCAGAGGATGTGTTCTCAGTCCTGAGGGAGGCCAGAAAGCCAAATACTAGAAAAAATTTTGTCCAGATGGCAAAGATTCTCAAAATGGTGTTCCCTTAAGGACAAGGGACCCTTTTCAAGCGAATCCCTCGCTTGTCCTTAGAGATATATATATATATATATATATATATATATATATATATATATATATATATATATATATAGAAGGGCTTGTGAAAGTCCACCTACTGGATGTTAAACTTTTCCTGAGAGGGGTCTTGCATATCAGACCACCAAGAAAACACATCCCTTCTCCCTGGGACCTCAATTTTGTGCTGGAAAAACTCACCTTACCTCCTTTTGAGCCACCTAGCACAGCTTCTCTGCAAATGTGCACATGGAAAACCATCCTTTTAGTGGCCATTGCATCTGCTAGAAGTGTGTCTGAACTACAGGCTCTCATGGCCTGCTCTCTTTCCACCACCTTCCACAACGACAGGGTGACTTTGCACACTTACCCTTCCTTCATGCCCAAAGTGGTGAACTATCCTTAAACCAGTCCATTCACTTGCCCACATTCTTCCCTTCCCCAACTAATTCTGCAGAGAGGATCCTTCATTCTCTAGATGTGCACAAACAACTGAGATTCTACTTGGACAAAACTAAGTCCTTCAGAAAATCTGACCAACTCTTCATCTCCTTTCACCCCAGGGCTCTGTGTAAGGCAGTCTCCAAACAAACCATTTCCTGTTGGGTCAGGAAATCCATTCTCTTCTGCTACTCACACCATGGCAAACAATTGCCTCAAGGATTCAGGGCTTCTTCCACTAGAGGCATGGTTACCGCCAAAGCCTTTCTTAGCAGGCTGGACACGGCCTCCATCATGGAAGCATTTTACCTGGTCTACTATTCAAACAATCACAAAACACTACAAGGTAGACCAGGTCTCCAGGGCCAGAGCAGGATTTGCCAAGGTAATCCTGCAGGGATTCTTGGAATCCTCCACCTCTGCCCCCCCTCCCTTCACTCCTTTTAAGCTGTGGTACTCTTCCACAGTATGAGTACTGCAACATAGGAATAGGACATAGAATAGTTGTGTAAAATCTTACCATAACCATAGATATCCTCCTCTTACATGTTGCAGTATTGCGTCCCACCCTCCATGCCCCCTTTATTATATTTCTACAGGCTGGTTGGTGGTCTGACCTCTGTATCCACTCCTTACAGGCTAATCTGTACAGCCTTTCAGGGACATTTGCTCCTTAGCGTCAACTGGTCCTTTTTATACAACTTTTTCTTTGCTTCAAGTTCTGAGGTCTGTATGTGCAGACGTCACATTTATACTCCCTAGTTTTTGGCCCTGCGTGTGACGTCCCATGCACCTACAGCAGCCAAGCTTAAGCTTTTGTATAAGAGCCGACATCAGGTTGCCTGAGGTGGAAAATCCCACAGTATGAAAACTGCAACGTGGAAGAGGAGGACATCCATTCTTAAGGTAAGATTTTACACAACTGTTCTTTTCTGCTACTCATACCACGGAAAGGACCTGAATCAGGGGATCAGGGCTCACTCTACTAAAGGAGTAGCTTCCTCCAAAGCCTTCTTCAAAGGCCCTAGACACAGCTAACATCCTTGAAGCAGCCACCTGGTCCACTGTACATATCTTAACCAAACATTACAAACTGGGCCATAACACCAGAGCAGGTTTCGCAAGGGCAACTTGCAATAATTTCTGGAATCTGCTTAACTCTACCACCACCCTTCCTCCCTCCTAAGCTGTAGTACTCACCCACAGTAAGAATACTGAAGCATGAGAAAAGAGGACATAAAATAGTTGTGTAAAATCTTACCATAACCATAGATGTCTTCTTCCATGTTGCAGCATTCCTTCCCTCCCTCCTGACCCCCTATTTTCATATCTACGGGTCTAGGGGCCTTCATAGAGCCCCTACCGTCACGAAGGTCAAATTTTGGACTGTCAGTTTTATTTCACCAGTCTGAAGAACATATTTTGGCATCCCAGGCTACTGTCTGACTGAGCAGTTAGTTCTGCAGTCTGTGCGTGCAGACGTCACATTTAAGGTCCCTGGTTTATGGCTCTACGTGTGACGTCCCCACGCACCAACAGCAACCAGGCTGAAAGCTTTTGTATAGGAGCTGACGTTCGGTTTGCTTCAGGCAGAGTATCCCAGAGTAAGAGGAGGACATCTGTGGTAAGATTTTGCACAACTATTTCTCTGTACTAACTGCCTCAAGGATCTTTAAAATGAGCCAGAGTTGTATGTCTCGTACAAATGGCGGCTAAGTTAGGCAGGCATTCTGCTAAGTGCAGTGTTGATGCCATAGATACTTGTAATAGTGCAGCACCAGCTTTAGGTTCATTTTTAAGGTGGCTAAAAATCCAGCATTTGTTGAATGTCATTTTTACTTGAGCTGCTTTTTTCACACTGAGGAAGATTTTAAAAAGGGGCTAAGCGCAAAGCTCCCAATCCCTGAAGCAGTGTTTTAATCTCATTTGCCTAAATATGACAGTTTCCCCACCAAGCTGTGCTCCCCTAGATTTGTATCTTTTGTGTTGTCTATTTACCAGTGAAGACTGTGTAACATAGCTGGCTAACAAAATGTGAGCAAGGAAGACAGAAATTGTAAATATTTGAAGGCGAGGAAGAAGGTTGCATGACAGTAAAGGGGGTCCAGTGAACCTCTCACTAACATAACTGCTGCACGGGGGCTCAGTGCTAATTTTACTTGATAACTCTAGTAATATTAGTCATGTGCCGTTATGTTTTGTACCAGATTTAGGATGTGTACCTTGTAAAGTGGGTAGTTAAATTTAGAGAAAATAACATTGTGTAATATTGGAGTAGATTCAAAAATACGCTCATACCCCTGAATTCAACATATTGAGTACAAAGCATTAGTCCAGATAACGTCACTTTAACTAGCAGACAGTCTGATGGCCCACCCAGTGGGAGAAATGCAGATGCTTTGAAGTTTCATATAGTTTATTCAGTTAATTAGGTAGATGGACAAGAGCTGGTGCTGTTTTGAATAAATTATTGGTGTTGACAGTTGTCAGGCACACAACAACTCATTTTATTTTGTGTTTCTGCAGGAAAGCAATAACATGGTGGTACCAGCAATGCAATTAGCAAGTAAGATCCCAGACATGTCTGTTCAGCTGTGGTCTTCGGCTTTACTTCGAGGTAGGTGTTCAACATTTAAGCAGTACTGAAAAAAGGAAACGCAGAGAAGCTATGACAATATTTAATGAGGAGCTAGAAATGTTCAGAGAGGCGAAGCTGTAGTGTGCTCATTAACTTGGTTCACTTATAGACCCTAAAGTATCCGTAATCCATTGGGTGCAAAAAATCATACATAAAATCTATAGATGCACACATTTGGGACATCTGTTAACTATGCGAGTGTTTCTACTTTTCTTTCCTATTCTGCTTTGTTCTAAAGCAATATTTTCTCTACAGAATAGTCTGCTGTTTGCTAGATGACGTGGGGGCACCAAGATAGCAAAGATCTGTTTTTCTCAGCTTGTCATAATCTAATCTATTCTGATCTTGTATTACCCCTTCCTTCCACTTTGACTTTTGGAGAATTTACCACATGAGGCTCCAACATGGCAAAATCAACTGCTACTAAAGTTCAAACTCATTCCTGTACCCCTGTGATGCATCTGCCTTTCCCCTTAGCACTTAAATCTTGTTTTCTGCCCATTGACTAGAAGCAACCTCCAAGTTACATTTTCAGTATTTTACAGCATTAGTTCATATTCTGTCAGTTTTCATTTTTCTGTTTTTTCTTTACTGCTTGCTTGTGTATGAATATACTTGCAGTATACATGCGCAGTAGCATATGTGTAGATATAGATATATAAGGTGCACTTATACTGTGCTGATGGTCAGGAGCGGCCTTAGGTCAACTGGTGCCCTAGGAAAAAGGGCTCCATGGCATCCCCACCACACCACCCGGTACCCCCATCCTGGTCTACCTACACCAAATTAATATCCAGAAAGCACCGCTGCTAGAGCGGCGCCCTGGGCTGATGCCTAGTTGGCCTTATCCCTAAGACCGGCTGATGGTGGCAGAAAAAGACCGTAACATGCATGTCCACATGCAGTGAGATTTGGCTTTATTGGTCAATGTATACATAAAGACTTGAGCAGAAAGTATAAAGTCATGGATATTCAAAAGCCATGTAGCTGAAACACAGTATGTCCATGATGGGTCATTTGCAGTTATCCCGTGAGCCTCTCTTAAAGGAGGTTTGAGGTAATGCACAATGAAAACTTTAGCTTGGCTGGTGTTGGTTCTTTTATAAA